>NC_137050.1:53113655-53298655 GCF_032717465.1 Coenobita brevimanus
ACACAGAACTGATTCAGAAATGTAAGTTTATGTTCCGTCCCGCGTCGCGTTGTCGAGAGAAGAACAGTATCGTTCATAAGGACAAGGAGATGAAGCCACTGTAAAAAACCATCTGGCCCACAATTGGACTTTATCAACTTAATCATGCTGTTTACAAAAAATGATAAATAATAAACAAGATGTTGGAGACCCCTGTCTGACGCCGATCCTGGATATTACAATGGCTGTCCCAGTAATGCTCAAAGTAACCCCGTATATCGCCACCAGCGCCGCTAACATTCGCGACCCGCACCCCAACTCACGTAACATGCGAAACAATTTGGCGCGAGGGACCCGGTCGTATGCCATTGAAAAATCAACAAAGCAAACAAATAACTTATGCTTTCTCCTGTGGGCCAAATCAATTAACAGTCTAAGTGTCACAACATGTTCAATGCAGCCCCGGCCCTCCTGACTCCCTGCCTGCTCCCGATACAGAACAAACCACATAATTAACCGAGTTGATAGCACCATGTCATACAGCTTTGCCAAACAATTTATGATATTTATACACACACACACACACACACACACACACACACATACACACACGCAAGCGTGTACCAGCACCAGGCATGAAGACCCGTTATAATGCCGAGCTTCAGATAAACACATTCTTTCATGTCACGATGCATCTCCGCGTGAATCAGTATTTTTAATGTCACGTGAATCACTGTTGTTAAATACACTGTATACTGTGTTGATGTGTAGCTCAGGATTACTCTATCATTACTGTTTTCAATGTACTGTGCATTATATATTATGTTAGGTGAGCCGCCTATCATTCAATTAACACGTACTGTAGTGCGATTTTCAGGTGGTTCTACACTGAGACAAACCAAATGGATTCACGCAGCAGAGGAACCCATTTAAGCCACTGTACTGGAAACAATGGCCCTCGGTGCAAGAAGAGAAGAACGTGCTAAATCAAAAAATGTCAAGAAACTGTTACAAAGTTAAAAAAAAATATCGACTATAATTTTTTTATTTCAAGAGCTGGATAGCTATCTATTTTTTTTTATTTTTTATGTGCTGCAGATGTTCCTGGTGTCAATGTTCCATTAAGCATATGAAAGAAATTTTAAATATTAAATATATTTTTAGTACCGTATATGTAAATATCATTTTTCGTGCAGAGGTTTTAACATGGAATTTTGTATCTGTTATTTTTATAGAAAGAGACGATTTGGGTGTCAAATTTTAGACGAAACAATGTAGCTTTCTGATAGAGAATCAAAGGATAAGGAATTAATGGTCTTTAGGCATGGTCGATGAAGTGTTAAAACCTTGATGCAGTGTCCTGGCGGTATAGGCTAGTATGGTAACTCACCAGAAAGGGCAGCTCCTGGGTTCTATTTCCTCTTTTGTCTGGAATGACTGCTCCAGAAGGCCTAAGTTTTTTTTTATACATAACCCACCCTTTTTTTTTTTTTTTTTAATTCAAAACCCACCGAATTTTTTCTTTTCTGTAAGGCCATGCATACTGATGAATCCTTTTCTACATACATTGTGTACTTTCTCATCTTCCTGTACAGTGTAAACATAGTTCCACTTATTTTGACTCACCTCGGCCTTTGTACGTTTTCGCTTGCATGGCACGTGTTTAATACACTTAGCAATGTAGGCATTCTGTACTGTATAATCCCCAATATCCCAATATTTCTTAAAAATACTGTTCACAAAGTCCATACCATAACGTTCAAAACAGCCGTCTGGACAAGGAGGGCCAACACCTCTCTTACGAACTACTTTATTCACTTTTGGACTGACATATTCAACGCCTCTGTTTCTCTTTGCTTTGGCAATATTTCTAGTCAATGAGAAGGCTCAGAAGCCCTTTTCCTTGCCCTTTTCCCCATACCAACACTTTGTTCAGCACCAGAAGCACTACCATCATTATCAGCAATATCGTCACCACTGTCATTATCAGCATTATTACCACTTGCATTATTACCAGGGGCATTATAACCCTCATCACCACTTACATCACCATCACTACCACTAACACCACCGTCTCGAACGGCAAACCCTACACATCCCTTCTTACCCTTGCCCTTATTTTATCCCCCTTTTACGACCACGAGTTTCATCCAAACACGAATCACTGCTTTTTCCATCTTCTAAATCCTTATCTGGATCATACTCGTCATCAAAATCACTGAAATAACCATCTACCCAACGTGAAACACTTTTCCCGTCACTTTCTCTGTTGTAAAAAGAGGTTCCGTCACCTTTCACTGCTGTAACACTCACTCCTGACGAACCAGGCACTGCCTCACTGTCACTGTTGGTAGAATTATCATTCGTGGACACATTTGCGTAATTGCAGAGGGTGCAACACTTAATTTGTTGGCAAAATAATGAATATTGGGCAGCGAGAAACGTCCAAGGTAAACACGTGTAGAAGAGCTGCAGACTAAACACTGAGCTACGAAGGTCCCGGGAAGTGAGACGGAGTTTACACACCACTTATTTTACAGTTTATTCTTTTATCAAACTACCACTGACGTTTATTTTACTACTAATCAATTAATTATAATTTTCTTAATTGTATTTTATAGCACTTTCAATAAATTACCTGTTATTTGATATTCGAGAATACTGGGAATCAAGTCACGGTACCCTTCATCGCTCTCAAGCTCTCGCATGCCTGGCTGTTGTTCCCCTTTCACACAAACGAGGCCCCTTTAAATCAGGTGTGACGCAGTAAGGCCGAAAATCATGTGGTCTTCCTACGGCCAATAGACCATAGTGGAAATTATCTTAGGGACAAATATCCATATACATAAGAAAGTTTGGGATCTTGGGAGGCCGTTGGTGCCAAAAGACTGATTTTGGCAAGATGGTCTGTTCTTCCCTTGTCGCACCGAGGGCGTATTAACAAATTGAACGCCTTGTGGTCCAGCTTACTAAGGCGCTCCAACAGGTTATGGCCCATAAGAGTCTACATTGAGGAGGTAATTGGTGCTTACAGCTGTGGTAATTGGTGCTTACAGCTGAGATAATACCGCTCATGGGCCCAATACGGGTCACCCTCACCTTAAATATCAGAACTAAGCAGCATGACTCCCACTGGATCACTAAAAGATTTAAACAATAGACCGTTATCCCTGAGGTCATTGAGCGTGGCCTCAGGGATAAGGGACTGAAATGAGAGGCTGCCAGAGATCGAGCAGCACGGAAAGCCGCCATTAGGTGACCAAGGCCGACGCATGCATGTTGGAGCCTTTAAAAACGAAAACGAAAACACAGATGGTGCATATTAGAGTGAAGTGATATACTTGTATATTTGTGAGTGGACGTGCTTGGAGGGATGAGTAAAAGTTGTGTTAAGTGTGTGTGTGTGTGTGTGTGTGTGTGTGTGTGTGTGTGTGTGTGTCTGTGTGTGTGGATGATTCAGTGTGGATCTATGGATGCCTGTAGGGGGGGGGGTGCCTGTGTGTGAGAGGATGCCGGTTCATGGATGAGTGTATGTGCGTATACTTGGAGTGTGTATGCAGTATGTGTGATGCTCGTGTGTGTATGCAGCTTACCTGTGTGAATGCTTTGTGTTTGCATACTGCTGTGTGTGTGTGTGTGTGTGTGTGTGTGTGTGTGTGTGTGTGTGTGTGTGTGTGTGTGGTGCTTGTATGTGTATGTTACTTGCAAGTGTGGGTGGTTTGTGTGTGGATGCTTGCATGTGTACACGCTTGTGTGTGTGGATGCTTGTATGTATGTGGAACTTGTATGTGTGTGGATGTTTGATTATGTGGATACTTGTGTTAATGTGGATGTCTGGATGCGTGTGGATACTTGTGGATGCTTGCATGCGTGTGGATCCTTGTATGTGTTCTGTAAGTGTGTGCATGCTTGTGTGTAGATGCTTGCATGTGTTCTGTAAGTGTATGGATGCTTGCAGGTGTGTGTGTGTGTGTGTGTGTGTGTGTGTGTGTGTGTGTGTGTGTGTGTGTGTGTGTGTGTGTGTGTGTGTGTGCGCGTGGATACTTGTATATTTATGGATGATTTTGTGGGGATGTTTTTATGTAGATGGTTGTATGTGTAGATGCCTAAATGTGTGTGGATTCTTGTATGTGAGTATATTCTTGTGTGTAGCTTTATCTGTAGGCTTTTATACATATAGATCTTGGTGTTTGTGCGTGTGTGTGGGGGGGGGGGTAATTCAAAGTTAAATGTTAAGAGTGACTGCTTGGATAAATGATGAGTGTTATACTGTGTTAATATTTGTTGTTTGCAATTTTACAAAATATACAGTATACACATTGGTCTATGCATTGTTGCATATTGTAATGGACTAACAGGCTGGCGTGTATATTCGAGTGGATGAGTTACTGTGAATCAGTATTTGATTTGGAGTTCGCAACAATTATTGACGTTGCAAATGCCATGCAATCTGCCATGTACTGTTGCATGTGGAAAGATCGCAGGGCTTCATTATTTTCCACCCGTGTACGTTGGACCAACTGCACACACATGACTGGCTGCCTTTGAACTATTACCCGTGCTGTGCATCTTAACTACCGCCTTTGAACTATTACCCGTGCTGTGCATCTTAACTACCGCCTTTGAACTATTACCCGTGCTGTGCATCTTAACTACCGCCTTTGAACTATTACCCGTGCTGTGCATCTTAACTACCGCCTTTGAACTATTACCCGTGCTGTGCATCTTAACTACCGCCTTTGAACTATTACCCGTGCTGTGCATCTTAACTACCGCCTTTGAACTATTACCCGTGCTGTGCATCTTAACTACCGCCTTTGAACTATTATCCGTGCTGTGCATCTTAACTACCGCCTTTGAACTATTACCCGTGCTGTGCATCTTAACTACCGCCTTTGAACTATTACCCGTGCTGTGCATCTTAACTACCGCCTTTGAACTATTACCCGTGCTGTGCATCTTAACTACCGCCTTTGAACTATTACCCGTGCTGTGCATCTTAACTACCGCCTTTGAACTATTACCCGTGCTGTGCATCTTAACTACCGCCTTTGAACTATTACCCGTGCTGTGCATCTTAACTACCGCCTTTGAACTATTACCCGTGCTGTGCATCTTAACTACCGCCTTTGAACTATTACCCGTGCTGTGCATCTTAACTACCGCCTTTGAACTATTACCCGTGCTGTGCATCTTAACTACCGCCTTTGAACTATTACCCGTGCTGTGCATCTTAACTACCGTCTTTGAACTATTACCCGTGCTGTGCATCTTAACTACCGCCTTTGAACTATTACCCGTGCTGTGCATCTTAACTACCGCCTTTGAACTATTACCCGTGCTGTGCATCTTAACTACCGCCTTTGAACTATTACCCGTGCTGTGCATCTTAACCATCTCGTGGTCGGCACAACTCTTGTATTCCATTCCAGCTAAAACCAAACGAGATTATTCAGCTGAGAGACATGGGAGACTGACAGCGTTCATTTGTCACCATCAACCATCTCATGGTGCAGACAACTCTATTCTGTTCATCTAAGTTCAGGTCTTATTCAACTGGCATTGAGCCAAACGAATCTCAGTGTTAAAATCTTGATGGTAAAGTAGGACACATACAGAACCAGCTGATATTTACCTGCGTTACTATGGCCTTCCATGCACATAAGAAAAGTGTGACTGAAAAACAAAAGCACGACGACCGTGAACAAGGCAGGCGGGTAAAGTGGATGGAGGATGAGGGACGATTGTCTGGGTTGGCGGGTAAAGTGGATGGAGGATGAGGGACGATTGTCTGGGTTGGCGGGTAAAGTGGATGCAGGATGAGGGACGATTGTCTGGGTTGGCGGGATAAAGTGGATGGAGGATGAGGGACGATTGTCTGGGTTGGCGGGATAAAGTGGATGGAGGATGAGGGACGACTATCTGGGTTGGCGGGATAAAGTGGATGGAGGATGAGGGACGATTGTCTGGGATGGGGGAGTGAGTAATCAAATATATAAAAATAAATATAAAAGAGTGAGACGTTTTTGTCACAGCTGCCGTAGATTGGCTCTTGGATTAAGTGCCTGGATATAGCTGGATTTTTTTTTTTTTTTTTTTTTTTTTCCAGTGGGGGTTCCAGAGAAAATATTCACCGCCCCATCGGGCTGGAGCAGGCAAAGTGTATCACGGCGCCAAAGCAATTTCCAGTGAAGGGAATGTCAAAGGAGCAGCGGTGGGAATGACTGGCCAAAATTCTCTGTCCACTCCCGATACCAGCGGGATTTTACACACACACGTATTTTATACCTATATAGTGCCTGACGCAGCGGCATATGAGCGATGGCCACGACAAAAATGATCTGCTGGCATTTCCATCACTACTCACTAACAATTACCTGCATTGTACTGATTTCTCCTCATCATTTCCCTGTTTTCTTTCTTGGTATTTATCTCGTTCTATGTGTGTCACCAAAACTGCCCAACTTCCTTTGTGTATCTTCAGCTGTTTCAATCCTTTCTTTGCTCGTGCCTCAATAATTGCTACACTGTTTCCTTGTTGGCACTGATACCTGGTCCTCGCTATATCACAAGGACATATACTCTGGCTATTAACCACATGTGTGCATTATTAGATTGTGGGTAAGGGTGGAAGGTACAATAGTTAAACCAGGCTCTGTAATACACGTTAATATATCATCGTAATGTTTGGATTAAATCGCTGGGTTGTAACAGTAGATTGTGGGTAAAAGTGAAAGTTGTTCTATAATATACATTAATATATCATCGTAATGTTTGGTTATAAATCGCTAGGTTGCAATGGTATTTTGTTGTTATGGGCGGAAGTTGTTCTATAATATACATTAATATATCATCGTAGTGTCTGGTTATCAATCACTCAGTTGTAATAGTGGGTATGGATGGCACGCTTAATGAATAACCCTGTTCGTTAATGCACACACAAATCATTACAGTGTCTGGCTATAAACCGCTGGGATGCAATACAAAATGTGGCGTAAGGATGGAAGCAATAATTTCTGTACATGATTCTGTAATGCACAAACTTATATAATATCTCTCTGGCTATAAACGGCGTGAGTGTAATACCGGTTGGTGGGTTAGAATGGAAGCTATGATGTGATAACCAATTTATTTCGATTCCCGAGTTATTATTCCTGCTTTCACTACAAGAGGTTGTTTAGCCAACGACACACTTTTCAGGATGTATGGGACGGACATTAGACTCACCCCTTTACTATAAAAGACCCCCCTTAAACTTTGAGAGAGAGAGAGAGAGAGAGAGAGAGAGAGAGAGAGAGAGAGAGAGAGAGAGAGAGAGAGAGAGAGAGAGAGAGGCTTAAAATAAAAAGAAATAAGCAATCAGATTGAAGGGCAAGTTGCTCTATAACACAGACATGTCAACCAACTGCTTTGTTATGTACCTCGAAAGTGTATTAACAGAGCGTGGGAGAGGTGTAATGACAGGGTGTATGTCGGAATAGGTAGTAAGGTAAAATGATGTAGGTGTATGCAGGTGCTGGTGGGTGTATCTGGGAGTTGGAAGAAATAAAATGATTTGGGTGGATGTGGGATCTGGTGGGTGTATTTGGGGGTTGGAATACGGAAAATGATTTGTGTGTGTGTGTGTGTGTGTGTGTGTGTGTGTGTGTGTGTGTGTGTGTGTGTGTGTGTGTGTGGGATCTGGCGGGTGTATTAGGGTGTTGGTGGATGGAGTATAGTGATCTGGGTGTATGTGGGAGCTGATACATAAGATATAACGATCTGGGTGTATGTGGGAGTTAATGGATGGAGTATAATAGTTCTTGTGAGTGAGGGAGATGGTGGGAGAGGCAGAATGGTGGTGATATATGTGAGAATAGGAGGATGAGGTATATTGGTGTGGGTATATGTGGGAGGCAGTGGGTGAGGTATAATGACTGGGTTTATGTGGGAGTTTGTGGGTGAGATTAATGGTCTTAGTGGATGTGGGAGTTGGTGGGAGAGTATAATGGTCCTTGTGTACGTGTACGTGGGAGTTCAAGGGAGTTCAGATTGTGTGAGAGGCGGGCAGTGAAGGCCGTACATAACTGTGGGGTGCCTGGCGAATGACTTCATACCTCCCACACTATCAGTAGCCCCCTCTTACAATAGCTGTGTGTGTGTGTGTGTGTGTGTGTGTGTGTGTGTGTGTGTGTGTGTTTATTTATTAGAGAGTGGGAGTTGTGTAGTCAAGTATGTGTGGCGCAACATATTATGTTGTGTGTGTGTATGTGTATGTGTGTGTGTGTGTGTGTGTGTGTGTGTGTGTGTGTGTGTGTGACAGTTTATTTATTAGAGAGTGGGAGTTGTGTTGTCAAGTGTGTGTGGCGCAACATATTATGTTGTGTGTGTGTGTGTGTGTGTGTGTGTGTGTGTGTGTGTGTGTGTGTGTGTGTGTGTGTGTGTGACAGTTTATTTATTAGAGAGTGGGAGTTGTGTAGTCAAGGGTGTGTGGCGCAACATATTATGGTGTGTGTGTGTGTGTGTGTGTGTGTGTGTGTGTGTGTGTGTGGAGAGAGAGAGAGAGAGAGAGAGAGAGAGAGAGTGTGTGTGTGTGTGTGTGTGTAAGTTTTTATTGATCGCTGAAGGTGTGGAGTGTAGTGCAGTAGCGGTGTACAGTGTCCTAAAAAGAGCTGACTGAACACTGAAATTGGAAAGTGTGTACCGTAACGTGTGCAGTGTACGGCTGGGTGTGTGCAGTGTGTATTATGAAGAATGAGTGTATGGTGGGGTGTGTAGACGTGTGTACTGGGAGGTGTGGAGGGAGCTGTAGCAGGTGGGAAATCTGTAGTGGGATATGGGACGTAGAGGGTGTGTGATGAAAGAGGTGTAGTGTGGGAAGTGTGTCATATGGGAAGCGTGGAGTGTGAGGTGGAAGGTGTTGTGTGTTAAGTGTAGAATGGGAAGTAGAAGGTGTGATGTGTGAGGAGGAAAGTAGAGTGTGAGTGAACGGAGGTGCAGAGTTTTAGGTCGATGGTGATGGTCTTTGTGTTGAGCAGCCTTGGTCTGTCTGGCCAAGCAGGCCAACAAACGCCCCCTGAAGGCCACCCAGTGCAGTCAACCGATGCTCCCCCGCAGTAGACAGCAATTTGCCACAACAGGGGGCAGGAAAGAGCAAGAAGGGTTGACTCGGATGGACGCCGCATTTCCGCCTATCCATACAGTTAACAGGGGCACCAGAGTAGGTTTCATATTGTCCCCTTAACCTCTTATCTGGTTATACGGTTACCACCCAGCGTTGTAAATAGCTTCCTGGGCTACAGGAAACCATTAGATTTGTCCGCAGTGTAGTGCCACCTGAAGTGGAAAGAAGAGTAATAAAAAGTGACAAGAAGGGTGGGCGAAATAGGAAAGGGGGGGGGGCACACACTTTAAAGGAATGATAAAGGTGAAGGAAGAAGTAGGTAGCACTACATCAAGTGAGTGGATGATGGTCTATACCACCTACTGCCGAGTCGATTGTGTAATGTGCGATGGGCAATGGCAGGTGTGGGGTGTGACCTGGAACCCGAACTGCGGGAAGTGTGGAATGGGAGGTGTGAGGATGTGGAACGTACAGTGTGAGGTGAAATGTGTGGTATGCGATGCGTGGAGTGCGTAGTAGTGAAGTGTGAAATGGAATGTGCAGTGCTGGAAGTATGGAACAAGCAGCTGGAGGTGAAAGGTGTAGTGGTGGAAGTGGAAAACGGTATATGTGTAATGTGGAGTGGGAGATGTGAAAGATGAGATGGAAAGTGAAGTGCGGGAAGTGTGGAAAGGGCAGTGAGGGACGTGAAGTGGAAGGCGGAAGGTAAACTGTGGCAAATGTGGAAGGAAACATGTAGAGGGTGAGGTGCAAGGTATAATGTGGAATGGGTTTAGGGAGTGTGGAATCGGTGGAATGTGAGGTGTGGAATGTGGCATTGAGCTGGTGGTCGCTGTGTGGTGGTGCTTTGATCCAGAAATTACCTGCCACCAACACACCTGCCTCCTCCTGCCTCACCACACCGCCCTCAATAACATCATCATTAAGCTAATCCCAACACCTGTTAGTGCAATAAGTGTGCATAATTGCCTCCTGATGCAGTGTGAGAAGGATCTATATTTCTAAGGATTTAACGGCGTCACATCCTGGAGAGACGATTGAGGATTTGGTAATGAGGAAAATATATATGAGGGTCATGTCACTTCGTCTGGGAATCATGGCTGCATAGACGATAAATACTTCAGGCCTTCACTGACACCCCCACCCCCGACACTCGTACACACAAGCACATACTCAAGTAGCCCCCCCACCCCTCACACACACACACACACACACACACACACACACAATACAGTGCTTCTGATAACACCTGGGATATGAAGTCAAACTATAAATGACACTGTTTTACAATGAAGCCGTGTGTGTGTGTGTGTGTGTGTGTGTGTGTGTGTGTGTGTGTGTGTGTGTGTGTGTGTGTGTGTGTGTGTGTGTGTGTGTGTGTGTGTGTGTGTGTGTGTGTGTGTGTGTGTGTGTGTGTGTGTGTGTGTGTGTGTGTGTGTGTGTGTCACCTCTTTACTTTCTCACTTCTCCGGTAACTCTCTCTACTTTTTTACTTTTCTACCTGTTTGTTCGTCTTTAGTTTTGCATTTTTTTTTTTTAACTTCCACACGCTAACTTCTGAATCGCCTTACCTTCCATATGTTGCCCCTCTTATGTTATTTTTGTCCATTGTGTTCACCGGCAATTTTCTGGTCTCTCAAGTCATGTTTTCCTTTTTCTCTTCTCCCTCGTCACTTGTGTTATACTTTTCATCATCTCTGTTTTCGCTTCTCTCAGTCTAACAATTTCTATCGTACAATTTATTTCTCTCTTTTTCTGTTCTCTCCTTAATTCATCGTTTTCTGATCTTTACAACTTTACTTTTGTCTTCGGCCTCTTTTTTTTTTCGTGTTTTCATCTTTCTTACTTTTTTTCTTTCATTTTTTTTCCTATCATCTCCACCTTGCTCTTCTACCCTGGCCTTCCACTCTCCTATTCAAAACTGCCAATCCAATACCATGCTTCTCCACTACCCGGCCCCTCCATGTCCCTGCACCTCCTCCCTCACATTCCACCGTGCACCTAAAGTCTCCCATTCCACCCCCCCACTCCACTCCGTTACTTTCCACAACCCTGCCTCTCCATTCCGTTTCCCACCCACTCTGCCCTCCCACACCCTGACCCTCCACCTACCTATCCACTTTAACTTTCCAATACACTACACCTTTAGCAAGCCTGCAAAGACAGCAAATTATTACAGTGGCGAGAAGTGAGGAGATTCGCTGTTATTAGTATGTCAGAATATTGGGTTATATTTTTCACAGGACTTCCAAAACTACTGCTACTAATGTTCTTCAAGCAGCATGTTATTATCACGTGTGAAAGCCAACTCGGATCCCACACCATTAGGAAGCCAATCCCGCCTCTCTGAACCCAAGGTAAAATAGCCCATGTAAAAGCAGTGTGGCGATTCCTGTGTCGGTATGGCAACGCTGTGTACTCCCACCTTACAAGTCCTTTTTGTATGTTTGGATATAGACAGGCAAAGAAACTCGCCTATTAGTCCACACTGTCTACCATACACTTGGGCATGTCCTTCACTTTCCTGTAACGCATCATACAAATAAGTAAACAAATATATCAACTATGGGCAGAAAACTATACCAAGCCTCTCAGCTCAGCAACAGAAGCGAACAGAGGAAAATGAGAAATAAGAAGGGGAAATATTAGGTAACTCTGAACTCCATCTGTACAATGGTTTATATCCTGATACTCGTAATACCTGTGTCTGTTGTCAGTGGTAAAGGTTTTAGGTTTACCTGTATTACCTTCAAGTTGTCATGCAAACAATGGAATTTTGGACCAACCAAACGTACTTGACTTGTTTCTTGCTGTCTTTCAGTTTCTCATAACCATATTTTTGTAAATTAGGCATCGAATATCAACTGACTCTCTCTCTCTCTCTCTCTCTCTCTCAGGCAATAGTTCCCAATCCAGGAAGATAAGAATTAACGATTTTTAGATTCTGGCGCGATCAGCATCTCGTCACGTATGTAAACGAGGTGAGGCCATTTTGTGACTCACCACACCTTTACACATCACATACCTACCATTACATCTCAAGTTTATCAGCCAAATTTTCTTAATCATATCACTACGAAAACGTCTATTACATTGCAGAAGTTTGTGAGGCCATTCTGTGACACAACACACACTTCAGGAGAGACGTCTGGTAGTGGATGGGTAGGGAAGAATATAATTAACCGTTTATTTCAATCCTGTTCATCTTCTTGGATCCTTCCTTTGCGTCTTCATCGTCCTGTGAGCGAACTTTTGTCTTCCTTTACTTTCCCTTCGCTTCCTTTCTCCACTCATTCATCATTTCTATATCTTCTTCAGTCCTTCTTATCTTTGTTTCCTCATTTTCTTCTTCCTTTACCGCTTTCTATCTTAAAGTATTCCATTCCTTTATTTTTTATCTCAGTTCAATGACTTACTTCCGTTGCACATTTCCATCTCTACTTATTACAGATTTTCCTTTTAAAGCAACCTGATAATTCATTCAAAATAATTTCTTTCCAGCATTCTTCGTTGTTTACTTCATCCGCGAGTACTTACACCTGACTTCATACATGTCACAGCTTTCATTCATTCCCTTCACTCCCTCTCATCTTCATCTCCCACAACACCATTATATCATATCTTCCTTCCCTGAATATCTTCACTATATTTTCATTCACACCTCTACTTTCAGGCTTTAGCTACTGCACACGGACACACTAGCATTTTCTACCTATCTCTGCCTATCTTTCATTCTCTGTCAATCAAAGGCTAGACGCATTAATCCCAGAAGAGGTGGACACAAACAAATCGCCTCCATGACACCCTGTCCTTTACCTTCAGACTGCCCTCTCTCCAACTCTCATCCTTTCGCTCATATACCTCTTTACCCCATCCCTCCATCACATCTTCGGCCTCCCCATTCACCCCTCCATCTCACTCATATACCTCCTAGTCAATTTCTCACTTTCCATTCTCTCAGTAAGATCAAATCATCTCAATGTACTTTTAATACTCTCCAGTGGAATATGAGAAACTACTTTATTTTGAGACAAAGATGCTGACATTTGGCCTAAAATCGCCATAAACCTGCAACTGACACATTCGTTGGTGTGGCTGTGTGAAAGAAAACTAAAAGAAAAAATGTGGGAAGTTGAAGCCAGGCAGTTTCTTCAAAAAGCCATTAATTAAGCCACAAGTTGTGCAAGAGTTTCCTGCCTTTGATCTGTGGCTTTAATTCTTTATTGACGAGAGTATTTTTCACTGATGGCCGCCACAGCCAGGCAGGTTGGAAGCTTACATTCAGTCCCGTAACCCAGTATATCATTAAAGGATTTGGGTGAAAGTACATTAGGACCAAACGTAATTAATTTTTCCTAAAGGTGAACATTACAAGGATATTCTTATGTAAGGAAAGCTTTGAATATAAAGGTTAAGTAGACTGTGCAACAAACAAGCATTATATACCAAGAGTTATGTAGTCATCACAGTACCAATGAAGAAAGCACGCTCTCTCTCTCTCTCTCTCTCTATTACATACCAATAGTTATGTAGTCATCACAGTACGAATGAAGAAAGCACGCTCTCTCTCTCTCTCTCTCTCTCCATACACACACACACACACACACACACACACACACACACACACACACACACACACACGTGTCTGCCTGCTATTGTAGTCCATATTTCTATCTACTTTAGGGGGAGGCGGTGGCCGAATCGGTAGAGAGATGGCCTGCAGTCCTAATGAACCCAGGTTTGAATCCCGGCTGGGGCAGGGAACAGTTTCAGGATTTGAATTTCATTAAAGCACACTTTACTGATCAAACACAAGACCCAGCGACATGTCAAAATATCCCCGCTAATACCAACACACCAGTCCTGTATGAGACAGCCCTGGCATGTATTCAATATGGACGGTGGGTGCTAACGTCGAAGAAGTGACATATGGAGGTGTATGGTATGTAGGAGGACTACTGGGCCTAGGCAACGACCTGTGAGGCCTATGCCCAGAGTCGGACACATTAAAAAAAACATCTTATTCCTTGAGATCCTTCAGTGTGGATGTTGCGAGAATGTTTCAACATCTGTTTATAAAATGAATGTCAGCGTAAAATCTACTCTGCTGCTCGAGGTCATCCAGGGAGGCAGCCAAGTTTATCAACACTCATCACCACTTCTCCAGCATCTCATCATCAACACTCATCACCACTTCTCCAGCATCTCATCATCAACACTCATCACCACTTCTCCAGCATCTCATCATCAACACTCATCATCACTTCTCCAGCATCTCATCATCACCACTCATCACCACTTCTCCAGCATCTCATCATCAACACTCATCACCACTTCTCCAGCATCTCATCATCAACACTCATCACCACTTCTCCAGCATCTCATCATCAACACTCATCACCACTTCTCCTGCATCTCATCATCAACACTCATCACCACTTCTCCAGCATCTCATCATCAACACTCATCACCACTTCTCCAGCATCTCATTATCAACACTCATCACCACTTCTCCAGCATCTCATCATCAAAACTCATCACCACTTCTCCAGCATCTCATCATCAACACTCATCACCACTTCTCCAGCATCTCATCATCAACACTCATCACCACTTCTCCAGCATCTCATCATCAACACTCATCACCACTTCTCCAGCATCTCATCATCAAAACTCATCACCACTTCTCCAGCATCTCATCATCAACACTCATCACCACTTCTCCAGCATCTCATCATCAACACTCATCACCACTTCTCCAGCATCTCATCATCAACACTCATCACCACTTCTCCAGCATCTCATCATCAACACTCATCACCACTTCTCCAGCATCTCATCCTCTCTCCATTATCAAGCAAATTACCTTTTATCTCTCCTCAGCCATTTCTTTTTTATTCTTCCATTGATTTCAGCTCTGCACATCTGTGAGTGCTTCCTTCACAATTGGAAGTCGATAAAAGATACGTAGGAAAAGGAGACAATTGTGTGAGAGGATAGGAAATTACACAAGGACAATAAAAGCTTCGAGGAAAATATATGTAGCTTAGAAGAGAATAATCTGGGAAAAGGAAACAAAATGGAAGACCAGAGGAACATATACATGAAAAAGAAAATGTTGTGGTAAAAGAAAATTGTGTGGGAAAACAGATTATTCGTGAATGAGAATTAATCTTAAACGAAAAAAGTTACGTAAATAGGAAGATATTAAGAGGGGAAACAAGACTCTATATGCGAAAAGAAGATAACTATATACGAGAAGGTAAAATGGTGGGGCAAGGAAGAGCGGTGAGAAAAAGGCAGATAATATGATATTGTGATTTAGGGTGAGAGATGTGGGGAAGGCTGCAGGAAGGAGGAAACGATATCTGGGGGGAAGGAAGGTGGGAAAGAAGAAGGGAAAAGAGAGAAGGAAAAACCAAGGCAATAGGGATGTGGGGAAGGAGGAACTGAGGGAAGGGGTGGGTGAATATAAGAAAAATAAAAAGAAATGAATGACAAAATACAGAGAAAACAGAGCTGAGAGAGAGAGAGAGAGAGAGAGAGAGAGAGAGAGAGAGAGAGAGAGAGAGAGAGAGAGAGAGAGAGAAGGGGGAGGGGGAAACGGGGAGTGATGAAATGTGGGGAAGAAGAATGGAAGGAAAAAGTTGCCGAGAAGAGAAAACAGAGGCGTGGCAAAATTAGGAGGAATCTGACACTGAAAATACACGGAGAGGAAAGGCAGGAAAAGCTGCATGAGAGAGGGAGAAAGGATGAACTGGAGGCTGAGGAGATAGAAGAAAGAACAAGGAGAAAGAAAGAAGAGAGGAGAAACAAAGAAGAGGAGAAAGAAAGAAAGGAGAAAGAAGAAAAAGAAAGAAGAAAGAAGAACGATGTGCAAGAAGAGAAGAGAGAAGAAAGAAGAAATGCTATAATGCCTCGTATCCGATAACGAGGGTAGCAAAAAGGAATAATACAAGCTGTAATCGGAATGAAGTGGTTATTACCCTTCGTCCGGCCCAGAGAGACAGGGCAAAGGTAAGACACCCACCACTCACACCTGCCACCAGACCACCTGCATTCTCTTTCCTGTGATATGGTGCGTCGGAGGAGAGGTTGTATATGTCGGTGTCTAACGAAATTGCTCTCTTTCATTTTAGGCTCTTCTCAAGATATGTCTCCGTGACAATATTGAGTTTCTAAGGTAGAAAAGGATGGCAGCATGGACGATGAACTGAGTGAGACGATACAGGAAAGAAGAATACTGTTTAGGGTACTGATATGAGTAAGGAAATATTAAAGTGTGTGCGGACTTTTTATGTATACAGTATTGTTTTTCATTCATCACTGTACGTAAAACGGTAACTGGTGGTCGATACTTGAGGGACACAGGTCGAGAGTAAGGGCAATGGGCCAAGTGACCTGAGGTATTCATGTGTCGTGATATGGAGAGAGAGAGAGAGAGAGAGAGAGAGGGCTGAATGAACGGGTGCGTAATCAATGTGGGGACGTGGCAGGGAATGGAAAGAGAAGAATTTTTACGTTCGGTGGCCATAAGGAGCGACTGGAGAGCAAGAGTCTGAATGGAAGGGTGCATGAGATTGGGTGGTTAAGGTAAATAAACATAAGGAAATACATACAGGAGGTTGTCTGGCATATACTAGGTAGCTCCAGTCAGAGTATTTCACCAAAAAAATTGTCAAAACATGCTATGGGAATACATTAATGTATGCTGGGTCTGAAGAAGAGATGTCGTTGCTGAAAGGAAGCAATTGGTGGAGGTTCTTTAATCACGACAACCATTCACAAAATGCAACAACATGCAACAGATATACGGGCACTCCAATGCTGCCTCTTTATCGCATCAAACATGAAAAAAAAAAAAAAAAACTTATTAAAGCCACCTCTTTCTTAGACAAACCAGCTTTTCTTTTAAATACTGCAGGCTCCATTATTTGCTTTTAATTTTTCGGCTCCCCACTCCCTGCTTCCCTAACATAATATCGACACAAAAATACGAAAATGTTCATAAGTATCAGGTAAAATAACACAGTAAATATAAACATGGGCCAAAATTTCCCGGGGAGATATTATTATTGCAGAACGAAATTCCGAACACCACCATAACCAGAGATTAAGTTGGTGGCGCTATTATTCCTTCACAGTTTTATTTTTACATCACTATTAAGACTTATTTTTTACTTTATTCTTAGCACCACCAGGCGATTTACTCAGCTTATGGGAGACTTTTGGAACTAAAGGATTAAATATTGTCTTTATTAAACCCCACACAAGTAGAGACCACTCCTGAGTTTAGTTGTATTGTCCTGTGGTGGCAAAGGTAAGCTTAGGAGGACGTCCACGTAGTGAAAGACAAGGCTCTGAAGCACACTCAGCAAATAAATAAAAAATGGTAAATAATAAACAAATAAGTATGTAAATGCTTTAGAGTTCCTACAGTACGATACAGAGAACGAGACTTGCAAAGTCATTTCAATATACAAAAGAAAAAAAACCGTATTGTGTTCTGAGTTGGCAACATCATAAAGACAGTACGAGAAACATGAGTTTCGTACTCAGTTGGTAAATTATTCACAGATGCATCAGGAAACCAGATATACCAGTTATGTCGAGACGACAAAGTATATATCGGTATTGCTCACTCAGAATTCCATGGTAGTCAGTTGCTTGGATTCCTATGTTGCCTAGTGTACTTGTTGAAAGTGTAAGCACATTCACGCCGTCTATATCCACCTCTACACTGCCTCTCCTTCCGCCCCAGCTCCTGGTTATTAAGGTCCTACGCTGTTCACTTCCTCCTTTCCTACACTAGTCCCAGTTCCACTTGCGGTCATTTCCTCCTCTCTTGCCGCGTCCCTCCACTTTCTGCATCCTACATCCTACCATTCTGTTCTTCTACCCTTCTTTATTGCCGAGCGCCACAGTTCACATGCCCATTCCTCCTTCCTCTCCCCATTTCCCCTCTACCTCTGCTGCTTGTCCCCTCTCCTTATTCAAGCTTTGAGTTATCTTCCAAACTTCCTTTTTATTGTACCCCCCCGGTGTAGGGAGGGATGTAATGGCTTTGATGGCTTCGATGCACTGCTGCTGTGGACGTGACACCTCCGTTACTTCGCCTACGGTAAAGACTAGGCATATCACAAGACATGTGATAGACTAATTCAATCGATATTTTGGGTTGTACAGTACGATTCATCATACAGACACACACAGCTTGTAATCACGGTATTTTGGTAACGGGATCACTGTGTCTTACAACTTTTCATACACAATACATCCATAGTAAACATCAAGGTATATTTTCAAGAATCTATCTCCACCCTAGAACACCATCCCTCCCCTCTATCTTCCTTGTGTGTGTATATGCCGTCGAGTCACCTTTAGCTGTAATTTTAAACAAACATTACGCCTATCGTAATGGCAAAACCCAGAGTTTTTCAGTTCTCTAGGTCCTCCTTCCCTCCTTCTCCACGCCATCCCTGCACCACACACCACCATCCAGCAGTTTGTGGATGTCGTACCTCAGTAGCCAAACCACCTTTGGTTGAGCTACTTTACACACATAACTGGCCGATGGTAAAGGTCAAGTGTATTGGTTTGCAGAGATCTGGTGCTACCCCTTCCCACCCACCCCATGTATAACAGGGTCATACCTCAATACCCAGGCTGACGTTTGCTATATATATGATGTTAAATGCACAATGTGTCTATGCTAAAGGCGTAACACAGACATACCTCGGAAACAACGGCAGAAAGTCACCCGTCTCTCCTCTTAGCATTACCACACCAATGAAGAAGCCTCTCGACCTGACGGAGTTAATGTAGGGTATATCCAAATATTAATTATTTGGTGTCATGAAAGAAAAGCCTATAAATGAAACCTCGTCTGGAAGGCTTTAAACCACTGATATTTACGGTACTTGTTTAACATCAGGAAAATCAAGACCCATCCAGGCAGTTGGGTTAAGAACTACACACACAGCGGGAGCATTTTGTGAGGGTTTGCAGGACTAGGAAAGGAAGTGCATTTTACATCAGCGTAATTGCGGAAACGACGCAGTTTAGCCCAACGATCTGGATGTACGACGATATTCAACTGTGTGTGTGTGTGTGTGTGTGTGTGTGTGTGTGTGTGTGTGTGTGTGAGAGAGAGAGAGAGAGAGAGAGAGAGAGAGAGAGAGAGAGAGAGAGAGAGAGAGACTAGAAATGTAAAAGCTTTTGCTATGACTATAAAGAGTTTCCTACGCATTCATGATACAAGACAGAACGTGAGGGAAAAAGGAAAAATATTGTAGTTTGTGCTCCTGACCTCAATAACACACAGGTGTGATAGTCATTTGGGTCCAGGGTGTCAGAGTAATTTTAGAAGACAAGTGAGGAGGAGAGAAATTACTGCTGGAGTCATTTCCCTTTGCAGTGTTTTCTTATGTTCCCTTTATGAGTGAAAATGAGAGTAAGAAAACGAGAATACAAATCGCAGAGTAAAAATATGTAGTAAGAAGGCTGGTGTGGCCACTGGCGTGATGGCGGTGAGGCAGCTTCGTTAACCGGGTCTTTTGTTCCAGACGCGAATGGCTGCCTTTTAACTGACCTGGCCCACAGCACGACCACCGCTCATTTGGCCTTTTGTGGCAGCTCGGCGGTAATTGTGCCACTGCCTTAGCCGTGGCCCCCGCCACCAGCCTGCCTCAAGGCACTGCCCTCAGCCGTGGCGCCCGTCACCAGCCTGCCTCAAGGCACTGCCCTCAGCCGTGGCTCCTGTCACCAGCCTGCCTCAAGGCACTGCCCTCAGCCGTGGCCCCCGTCACCAGCCTGCCTCGTGGCACTGCCCTCAGCCGTGGCCCCCGCCACCAGCCTGCCTCAAGGCACTGCCCTCAGCCGTGGCGCCCGTCACCAACCTGCCTCAAGGCACTGCCCTCAGCCGTAGCCCCCGTCACCAGCCTGCCTCAAGGCACTGCCCTCAGCCTGTCCTCTGTCACAAAACTGTCCCCTGGCACTGCCCTCAGCCGGGATCCCGTCACCAACCTGTCCCAGTGCACTGCATTCAGCCGGGTTCGGGTTTGCCTTCTTTACAGCTTCAGCCTGATGGCACCTAATATAAAACGACACCAGCTGTTGATCAATAACACTCGCCCAGCTGTTGATCAATAACACTCGCCGAACAGGCACCGGTTAATGAATGGCAAGTCAGTTATTATAACCTTTATATTTCACATTTGTGTATTAAATACAAAACAAAATACGATATCTACCTAATTACAGTGTTTTGAGTTACAGCCACTGATAATCAATATACTGTATTAGTCTTTGGGTTACCTCGCTCTGCATATTATTTTTTTTTTTTTGCTTTTGCTCGTCATTAAATCAAACGTTTTATTTTATCCATGCAAAACATCTTCCCTGGATGTCTAGAGCGTAGATGTGGTGAGCGTATAACTTTAATTCCGTCGAGGAGCTTCGTCAGAATCGATAAATATTTGCAGTTTCCCTGAAAACTGTGTTGTATGGCGTTCTCATTATGTCCTTGGTATGGTTATGGAGAGTGATCGGATAACTGTGTAATTTAATCATCCGTCCTAATCATTGCAGTGGTTTTCCGAGAAGTTCAACTAGCGTAGAGAAAACTCGAAAAGTAAATGGAAACAGAACCCCAGAACTAATCAATACAGTTTACTATTAACTGAACACATATTTATCAGTAAAAACCTTTGTTGTATCTGTGAAAGCCTTGACGCTGTGAGGTAAGATGAACGCCCTTCTGTTACTTTGCCTTCCTCACCAACCCAAGATAAGCCGACGTGAAAGAATATAACCGAACATTCCCAAGTGGTACGTCCCGTACTTCAGTGGACGAAAATGGCTGGAAATTTTCCCCCACACTCTGGCTTCCCCTGGCAACGTGTCTGTCTCTGCGTCCTGCCCACCCCTCGTTCCTTCACAGGCCTGGATATGTAAAATTCAATAGAGTCTACAGGTTACTGAACTGTTGCCGTTACAGTTTAGCTTCACCGTCATCGTCGTCGTCATTATCATCATCACTGTCGTCGTTCCTTGTACTCGTCGTTGTCACCATCGGACAAAGATGGGAGATTACAGAAAAAAAAAAAAAAAAAAAGACCATTCCACTTACGCACAGCACCATTTTACGGTTAGTGTAGGCATGGTTTTATGTGTAATATCATGGCTTATAGACAGTTCCCGTCTTCATTATCTTACTAAATAACCTCAACAGCAATAGGTCCGTGGCTTAATAACTCTGCAGTGTAAAAAATGCAGTGCCATAAGACCTGGGTAAATGGACGGTGGTGTCATATAAAGAAGCGTGTGACACTCACCACCACTCTGACACCACCACGACAACCAACAACAACAACATAATTCACTATTCGGGATCATCTTTTATACTTTCCTCCTAATCATTTCAAATCGACTTAGATCTGGTTGATGGACTAAAGTACAGTAATGTCATTTCTCGCATTAAACAGTTATTATTGTAATTAAAGTTTTCGGTTGTTCTGAGTTGATCTCGTAGTGTGCAATGGGAAACTACAGAGTTTAAATATACAGTTCTGCTTTATTTTTCACTGCACAAATCAGTGCAGACATTGTTGGCTCTGCGTCGGAGGCAACTGATACTGTAGGTAATTTTAACATGAGAGCTCAAAGTTACTGTGTAAGAGTAATGACTTGATCAGTGGATGATGATCGCCACCACCTACCACTGTGATCTGTGGTTTGGTAACTAAACAGCGGCGGCTTTCAGTCTATGAACAAACTAATTATCATATTTTAACCATGAGATTCATGATTATCAAAAATATAAAGAAATTAGCACACAACAAAAATATAAGTTCATTATCTTGCAAATAATTTTGTAAGCTTACATTAATAATATAAAACCATTATCACAAGAGGAAAACATTTCATTATTTGGTACAGATGTCGTCAGCACACATTAGCAAAACAAATTACCTGTCACAAGATGATATTACTTCATTACTAGCTACATGTCGCAAGTTCATTTTAACAATACTGTATAAGTTAATGAGTGAGGTGGTGATGACATGGTTGAAGTCAGTCTCCAGCCTTCACTTCCCTGTCAGCCATCACCATAATTGCCACACATCACCCACACACATCACACCTGCACGCCACACACCACTTCAAGCCACGGCACGCCAACTGCACGCCACACACCACTCCACGCCACAGCACGCCACGGCACGACATACCACGCCACACCACCTGAACACCCTCCACCCAAAATACCACATTATTAACCCCTTATCGTCACGTCTTTTCTAACAGTTTTTTTTTTCCATGTAATACCAGGCAATTTTATTCAGCTTAGTGTGTCACAAACTGAAGAATATTAATACTATTACTATTAACCTTCTGTGGTCGTGACAACTCTAGTATTCTATTCCAGATAATGTCAAACGATTTAGATTTTACCCAGGAGAAAGAGTGGCGTAGGATAAAAGGGAAACATCAAAAACACATTCCCCCACTGAGCCCTGGTGGAATGTGCGCACCACTAACAGCATTGCCGATGACCAGGCCACTTTAAGATGGTTATGTGGTGGTTCCTCAAGATCGGGTTCCCATAATGGGTCGTGTTGTGGTTGCGCAAGACTCAGCTGACATCAGGTGTGGTGTGGTAATGTGGTGTGGTGATGCGGCGTGGTAATGTAGTGTGGTAATGGCGTGGTAATGTGTGATGCATGGAGTGGTAATGTGGTATGGTGTGGTATGGTGCAGCAGTTGGCTCCGACCCAGTTCATCAGGTGTGCTGTGGTGTGGTACTGTGGAGCTATGTGCTGGTTACCCGCCTAACATAATGTGTGGCGTGGTGGTTGCTCAGAGCCCAACTCACACTGTGTGGTGCGGTGTGGTGTGGTATGGTGCGATGTGAAGCAGAGTTTGTCCAGGACGCAGCTCATTATCAGGTATGGTGTGATGTGGTGTGGTATGTACCTTCCTCAGGACTCCGTTCACATCAGGTATGGTGTGGTGGTTGGCCAGAACTCAAGTCACGTCAGGTGTGGTGTGGTGTGGTGTAATGTGGTGCTTATTCAGGACCCAGTTCACATCAGGTGTGGTGTGGTGTAGTGTCGTACTGGACCTCGCTCACAAATGTGTGGTGTGGTGGTTGGCCAGGACGCAGATCGTCAGGTGTGGTGTGGTGGTTGGCCAGGACGCAGATCAAGTCAGGTGTGGTGTGGTGGTTGGCCAGGACGCAGATCAAGTCAGGTGTGGTGTGGTGGTTGGCCAGGACGCAGGACACGTCAGGTGTGGTGTGGTGTGATGGTTGGTCAGGACGCAGGACACGTCAGGTGTGGTGTGGTGTGATGGTTGGCTGGGACGCAGGTCACGTCAGGTGTGGTGTGGTGTGGTGGTTCGCCAGGACGCAGGACACGTCAGGTGTGGTGTGGTGTGATGGTTGGCCAGGACGCAGGTCACGTCAGGTGTGGTGTGGTACTGTGGTTCTGCTGAAGTGCCTTGTTAAACCGTTCACCCTCGACAGGATTATATTTAACAAACAGGAATCCACTTGCAATAAGATAAAAGACGATTTCCATTAAACTCATCAGGTGTGGTCCCTCTAGAGCCCAGTTAAATTGCTAAAAGGTACCAAGCATAAAACGAAAAAGATGTCCTCTGTGGTAGTTTCTCTTGTTCTGAATAAAGTAGCTTAGTAACAGCCAGAATATTATGCAAAGCTCGTAATTATGTCATACCGTTATTCGTGTGTGTGTGTGTGTGTGTGTGTGTGTGTGTGTGTGTGTGTGTGTGTGTGTGCGCGTGCGTGCGTGCGTGTGTGTGTGTGTGTGTGTGTGTGTGTGTGTGTGTGTGTGTGTGTGTGTGTGTGTGTGTGTGTGTGTGTGTGTGTGTGTGTGTGTGTGTGTGTGTGTGTGCGTGCGCGCGCGCGCGCGCGTTTACGCGTGCGAACTTTCAAATTTCTTGTTAATGTTCTTCCACGTCTCAGTCTTTCACATTTCAGCTTGTCATCATCATCATCATCATCATCATCTCAATCCCACTTCCCTCAGAAGCGACGTGTATAGAAGGATCGAAACTAAAGAATCCCAAAATACACAAATATTCGAAAGGGAACCATGAACTGGACTTTTTTTTTTTTTTTTATGTGAGGAAGACGGAACCAAAGGCCATAAGCCCGAAGTAACAGTTCCCTCCAAGAGAAAAACAAAATACAATAGAGAGCCAAATTCAAGATCCGATCATTTTGAGATGCCTGGACACACTGCGTTTGAAAGACTCGATATCATAGGCAGCAGGAAATACAGACAGAAGGAGACAGTTCCAGAGTTGACCTGTTGCATAAATGAAAGACTGGGAGTAACGGTTAACTCTTGCATTAGAGAGTTGGACAGAAAAGGGATGAGAGTTTGCTGCCAGATGGGTGCTACGCGCCCGTCGTAGAGGTGGAGGAATGCAAGCAGACAGTTCAGAGGAGCAGTGACCATTAAAGTAGCGATAGAAAAGAGATAAAGATGCAACAGTGCGGCGAAGAGACAGAGGTTGAAGGGAGTCAGTAAGAGGGGGAGAATTAATGAGACAAAAAGCCTTTGACTCCATCCTATTGAGAAGAGCTGTATGTGGGGAGCCTACCCACACATGAGAGTTGTACTCCACACAGGGGTGGATAAAACCCCTGTATAGAGTCAACAATTGTGCAGGGGAAAAGAAAGAGAGGAGTCGGCTTAGCACAGCTAATCTCTTGGAAGCAGATTTTACAAGAGATGTAATATGATCTTTCCAAGATAAGTCCCGAGTAAATGAAACCCCAAGCATGTTCAAGGATGATGCAGGATTAAGCTGAATATTATTAAACATTAGTGTGTATACCTGTGGAAGATTTTGTCGGGTTGATAGGTGTAAGAACTGAGTCTTAGATGCATTAAAAACAATCATATTATTTTTATCCCAGTCAGAGATATGAGCCAAGTCAGACATTAGGTGTGCCATAGCCTCATCCCTTGTTTGTTGAAGTAACTGTTGATATGGGCGTTGCGGGAACCGAATGGAAAGGTGAAGGATGGAGTCATCAGCGTATGAGTGGATAGGGTTAGATGTACAGCTTAGAAGATCATTGATGAATAAAAGGAAGAGAGTTGGTGATAGGACAGAGCCCTGAGGAACACCACTGTTGATAGATCTAGGAGAAGAACGATGGCCGTCTACAACAGCGGCTATAGAACGACCAGAAAGGAGGAACAGATAGAAGGATAGAAGCCGTAGGAGGGCAGTTTGGAAATTAAAGATTTATGCCAGACTCGATCGAAAGCCTTTGAGATGTCAAGTGCAATGGCAAAGCTTTCGCCAAAGTCCCGAAAGGAGGATGACCAGGAGTCTGAAAGGAAGGTGAGAAGATCGCCAGTGAAGCGTCCCTGACGGAACCTGTACTGACGATCGGAAAGAAGGTTGTGATAGGAAAGATACCTTAAAATTCTATTGAGAATTGACTTGAAAACTTTTGAAATACAGGGGACGTTAAAGCAATTGGACGATAGTTGGAGGGTTGGGAGTGGTCACCCTTCTTTGGGACTGGCTGAATGAGAGCAAACTTCCAGCAAGAAGGAAAGGTACACGTTGGCAGACAAAGGCGAAAGAATTTGCCTAGGCAGGGTGTAAGCACAGAAGCACAGTTCTTGAGAACAACAGCAGGGACCCCATCAGGCCCATATGCCTTGTTAGTACTGAGGCCAGTGATGGCAGAAAATACATCAACTGAAGAAATTTTAATGTCAGCCATAAGGAAGTCAGAGGGGGGAAGTGATGGAGGAACAGCACCGGAATCGTCTAAGGTGGAATTGGAGGAGAAAGTCTGTGCGAAGAGATCTGCTTTATCAGTAGAAGAAATAGCTACAGAACCATCAGAGTAGAAAAGAGGAGGGAAAGATGATGAGGTAAAGTTGTTAGAAAGGTTTTTGGCAAGGTGCCAGAAGGAGCGGGAAGAATTCGAGTTGGAGAGTTGAGAGCATTTAGTACGGATGAAATTATTTTTAGCAGAACAAAGAACAGACTTAGCACGATTCCGGGCAGAGACGTAAAGATGATGTGATTCAGGGGTGGGTTGGCTCCGGTACCTTTGTAGGCCCTCTCCTTGCTGCGGACAGCATTAGAACAAGCGAGATTAAACCAAGGCTTTCTTGCGTTAGTCAAAGGATATGAGAAAGGAATGTATGCTTCCATGCCCGAGAGAATAACCTCCGTAATGCGCAAGGCACACTCAGATGGCTCCCGGCCATGGAAGCAATAATCATTCCATGGAAAATCAAAGAAGTACTGCCTGAGGGCCTCCCAGTCCGCAGCTCCAAAATGCCACAGACGACGTTTCCCTGGTGGGTCCACAGGCCGTACCGGAGTGATAGGACAGGTTAAGGTGATAAGGTTGTGATCGGAGGAGCCCAACGGAGAGAAAAGATTAACAGAGTAAGCAGAAGGATTAGTTGTGAGGAAGAGGTCAAGTATGTTGGAGCTCTCTCCAAGGCGGTCAGGGATACGGGTAGGGTGCTGTACAAGCTGCTCTAGGTCATTAAGGACAGAAAAGATGTAGGCTTGTTCACCAGGTGGATCAGTGAAAGGAGAGGAGAGCCAAAGGTGGTGGTGAACATAGAAATCTCCTAGAATGGAGATTTCTGAGAAAGGAGAAATGGATAGAATGTGTTCCATCGTAGAAGTAAGATAGTCGAAGAATTTTTGATAGTCAGTAGAATTAGGGGATAAGTAAACAGCACAGATATAATTAGTCAGAGAATGACGGGAAAGCCGAAGCCAGAGTGTAGAGAATTCAGAAGAATCGAGTTCAGGAACATGAGAGCATGATAAGTCGTTGCGTATATATACACAACAGCCACCTTTGGCTTTGAAATGAGTATAGAGAAAGTAGGAGGATACAGAAAAGGGTTTGCTGTCAGTTGCCTCAGACAGCCGAGTCTCAGTTAGAAAAAGGTGAGGTTTAGAGGAGGAGAGGTGGTGCTCAACAGAGCGAAAGTTAGAGGAAAGGCCGCGAATGTTGCAGAAATGAAGAAGTGAGTCAGACAGTGGTTCCAGGCACCTCGAGTCGTCACCGGGAGAGGGGCGGATGGTGGGGGCATTTATGGTCCCCCCCCCTGGGGACTCCGAGGCTTGGTGATGAGACGCCATAATTTTTTACATTTTGGAAAAGGAAGTGTAGTGTGTACTGTGCATGTAGTTTGGTGAAGATAGAGAAATTTGTACTGGAGAGCATGCTGGCCTACTCTCTGTGTAACTGAGACACTGAAAAAGTTCAGCAAAGGGGAATGGTCAGGAACTAGTCCCGAGGGCTGATGAAACTGGAACTCCAGCACTCCCTGTCATCAGCTTTCCATCCACCTCGGGAGTACTGCCCTGCTCGACTGGTGCTACAGTCTACTGTTATATACGAGTATTTATCGTCTATGTGTTCAAAATATTGGTTTACGCCACAACTATAAACTACCTTCACTTATCGGTATCTTATACGTTTTCCTTTTAAGCATGAGTCACATCCATCTATGGGATAATCATTCCATAATCCACAAAAATAAAAGATGGAAGGACCTACAAAAATAAAAGATGGATGGCATTCTTTGTTAAGTGCTTTGGCAAACGTAATTTATCCATTCATTCAATCATTCGTCATTCCTTAGCTTTCTCAAATTCCATACCTTATTTACTCACACATTCATTCACCATATGCATCTCTATTCTTGGCCTACCAAGCCTCTACCCACATTCACAGTCACTCACATGTACCGTTTTTACCATCGCCTTCATATCCAGCCTCTCTGGGTGACCACACAATCAAAGCACACTCACTTCTTTTATTCAATCAACTGAATTCCTTACTCAGCATCTTAAAACATCTACAGACAGACGCTAAGGTGATCTCAAACAAATCCGTCCATATTACCATGTCGTCCGCCATCAGGCTGCACTTTCTCCAACTCACATCCCTCTCACTCCTACATCTCTCCACCCCATCCCTCCATCTCATCCTCGAACTCCCCTTTTCCTTTCCTCCCTCCAGCTCACACACACACTCATCCCAGTACATATCTTATTCTCCATTCTCTTCACATAGCCATGCCATATCTAAAACACTTCTATTAACAATTTTCAGCACATCCACTCAATACTACAACGATCCTTCACGTTTTCATTTGTCCACCTCTCTCTCCTCATAACCTCACACGCCCTTCTCAAACAACTCATTTCTATTCCTCACCTTCCACTCAATACTACGACGCTCCTTTCCTTTCTCTTTTGTCCATCTATCTCTCTTCACAACCTCACACGCTCGCCTCAAATAACTCTTTTCCACTCCTCACTCTTAACCTGAGTCCTTCCAACAAAGTGCAAGCTTCACTTCCATGCGTTAGAGTGAGGATCACACTACTGCCTTCCAACAATTTTTTTACTTCTACGCTCACTGCCCTATTCCTTATCGCTGGTTTCTCCCGAATATTTGGTTTCGTTATTTAGGTCTCATCTTTTCCAATCTACATAATCCACACTCTCTTTAACTAACCCATTTCCACATTAAAGACTCAGTCCAAAACACAAGTCACAACCACACATAACAGTCGGCACCAAGACACCTTCTTGCATACCCCTTATAGTCTCAGTGTACGATGCAAATAATCTGGTAAAGAAGATAGACGATGAGTCCAATAACACCAATAATATTCTCTACTGCCAAAGGAATGGGTTTATTAAAAGCATTATATGATGCTTGTCTTCCCTCTACAGTAATCCTTCCCGTACTCTCTCTGAATACCTCATTTCACACACACACACACACACACACACACACACACACACACAATACCGTTAAAAGCATATTTTCATTACGACAGTTTTCCTTTCATTATATTTCAGAGATCCATTCTTGCTTCACTACTTTCATTGTTTCTTCCATTCCTCTCTCTCTCTCTCTCTCTCTCGTAATAATCGCAGCGCCAGTCTCTCCCTTACACATTTCTTCCCTGTCCTTCCTGGTCACTTTTCTATCTCTGTCTCATAACATCTTCCCTTCGACTTCTATTACCCTCTCTTTCTTCACCTCTATCGCTGTCCTTCATCTTTCTCCCTCCTCCTACTCTCCATTTTCTCTCGTCCAACCTTCATCGATCTTCGTCAATGGTGGTCTTATCGGTATATGAGAAATAAATGTTTTCGATATAGATCTGAGACGCAAAAAACTGGTCTGATGTCCACAGCACTTTCCGCCGCCAGACGAGAGGATTGCAGCGTTTCAGCTGTTTTGTTATTTTGTCCTTCTGATGACGAGAGGGATGTGGATTTCTCGGTCACTGATTGGCCAGGAACTCCCTGAATATCAGGCCACTTACAGGGAAATCCTGAAACAATTTTTGGCTTTGATCTTTACATGGAAAACGATTTTAATGAATGATGCAACATTACGGCAAAGAGAGAGAAGTCGAAAGGTTCTGTTGAGATGAAGGGAGTAGATCCGACGAAAATCCTTTGAGTCCACGTATCCTGTCTGAAGGTGGACTCTCTTCACTCCCCCCCCCAACCCCTCCCCCTTCAGAAACACGGGGGCTGTACTCCCTTAGTGGCGAATACACCTTAATGCACAGAGCCGGCAGCTGAACATTAGATAGAGCTGGTAATCCCATCCAGCCTCTAAGAAGCTTACTCTGACAGGAAAGTGGTGGAAAGATATTTCCACCACAGATTACGAAAAAAGAACTAGTTGAAGAAAACGCTGAAAAGAGTCTAATGCTGAAACCGACAGAAGTGTCCACAGCGAAGTATAGTCTGACATGGAAGGCTGGATGGCAAGGAATCTACAATGATAACTGACAGCCACTGGAGTGCGTCTGATGGCACTCAGACTGTCAGGACGGCAGTTACAAGAAGAGAGGTGCTTGAAAATACTGCGCTTCAGGACAAAATCAGTGACACTGGAAATCCAGAACGTTGAATCAAATGGACCTTCTTTGGCGCTAGACATACTGTATATACCTTGCAACCCAACACTGACATCAAGGCTGAATCTACGTTAATATAGTCATTGAACTGTTTCAACAAGTTTATATAGGGAAGGAGAAAAGAAATAAAAATATACGTTCAGTTACTTTCTCCACAAACACAAATCAGTTATATTACACAAATATATACGGCACGGAATATCTCAAGAAACAAATGAATTTGATAATTTTACGCTGGTTACGATTTACTGAAAATCTATGGAATTACAGAAAATTTAGTGGTAGTGGACACCATTTAGATGCATTACACAAAAACGTGAGACGACCTTCACAGTCTCTCTCTCTCTCTCTCTCTCTCTCTGCCACTGAATACAATAAAACATCAAAAAAAGACCAAAAGCAGAGTAATGGGTTCATTTCTGGCCTTTGTCCTTGTACACTGTTGTAGTCTTTGCTGCCTTGTCGTCCATAAAAATACATCATTGTACATTAGATAGGAGACTTTCGCTAATCTCTTATCAAAAAAGAATCTTCATAATTATAGTCAGAGTAGGGCGTAGCCACCGCACGGCCTCCTACCCTACATTCCCCTCACCCTTTCCTCTTCCCCTCTTCCCTTAGTAACATTTTTCTTCCTCAGTCTTTCCTTCTTCCCGGTCACTCTACATTCAATAATTTACCCTCTCCACTTCCCTCTCACTCTCCCCCCAGTCCTCTTTTTCTCGCCCCTGTCACTCTTTCTATTCATTCCTCGCTTTCCCTCTTCTCCTCCTCCTCTCACTCATCTTCATTCCTCTCTCATCACTCTCCTCAATTTCGTCCTCCATTTCTCTCTCTTCTTCCATCATTTCCTCCTTTCCGCTCGCTCTTTCTATTCATTCCACTCTTTCCCTCTCTTCCTCCTCTTTCACTTTTTTCATTCATTCCTCTCTCACCTCCTCACGTCACTTTCGCCCTCTTGTTTCTCTCTCCCCGTTCATCCCTTCCTCCTCCCCGCTAACTCTACAGTACATCGCCTTACCCTTATCTTCTCTTTCTCACTTTTGCCATTTTATTTTTTCTCTCCATCTCACTCTTCCCTCCAATGCTTTTTTAATCCCCTTGTGCTATCCAAACCCAGTATTACCAACATAGATGCCAGTTATGTTCAGCTAAGTATTAATTCACACAAAATAAATATATGTCTCATCTATCGTCCTCCAGCACAGTCAACTGAGACAGATGAAAAACTTTATGATCAAATTGCGGAAATTTGTTGTCAAGAGGATAGCGTAATTTTTGGAGACTTTAATCTACCGGTAACAAAGTGGGGTGAACCACTGACAGCACACTCAGGACAAGAGCTTTATACGAATCTTCAAGAAAGCGCCCTTTCCCAACACGTAGAATACCCAACGAGAGGAAACAATATCCTAGACATCATCTTGACTACAAATGATAACCTAGTCAAAAACGTTGAAATAGGACCTGAGTTTAGTTCCAGTGATCATCGAACTATACGGTTTAATATTACTACTGAAAAAGTAAAAGAAACGGAGAGCAAAGAAAAGGTCCCAGATTATCGTAGAGCTAATTTCAACAGGCTCAGAGCGCTACTTGCAACTGCAGATTGGAATCAAATGTCTGAAACCGATGACATAAACCAAGCATGGGAAATATTCACCGAAAAATTTAATGAAGTGGTAAAGTCATGTGTGCCACTACGTAACAGACGTCCACCTGGAAATAGTAAACCAAAGTGGTGGTCCAGTGAAATAAAAAGTAACTAAATAGCCAAAAAACAGGCATACCATAAATATAAAGCAACACAAAATAATGATGATAAATTACAGTACGATAATCTACGCCGCATATCGAAAAGACTTATTAAACAAAGCAAAAGAGCACTGGAGATCCACATTGCTAATACGTGCAAATCAAATCCTAAAGAATTTTACAGTTACATTAGAAAGAAAAAGGTTATGACTACATCAATAGGTCCTCTAGAAACAAACAATGGCAAACACACTGAAAATGAGGTCGAAATGGCAAACATTCTTAACGATTACTTTGCGTCTGTTTTTACAGTAGAAAACACCACCAGAAACCTACTGTTACCCACAAACCAAGCAAATAGCACAGTCCTTAGTAACTATGCTATCCATAATAACGATATCCTTTCAGCCATAAATAGTACGGACATAAACAAAACCCCTGGCCCCGATAAAATATCACCGAGAATTCTCAAAGAAGCAAAACATGAGTTACTGCTGCCACTCTCTGTCTTATTCAATAAATCATTAAGTACTGTGAAAGTTCCACGCGAATGGAAACTAGCAAATGTAACACCAATTTTCAAAAAATGAAATGAGTCGCACCCAGGAAATTACAGACCAATCAGCTTAACGTCAGTAGTGTGCAAGTTAATGGAAAAAATCATAAGAGATAAAATAGTTAATTATCTAGAAGGAAATAATATAATTAAAGACTCGCAACATGGATTCAGACATCATCGTTCATGCTTAACTAACTTAATGGACTTCTTCCATGATGTTTACAAATCATACGATGACTCAAGAGCAGTAGATATAATTTACCTCGACTTTCAGAAAGCATTTGACACTGTCCCTCACAAGCGTCTCGTGAGAAAAATAGAAGCACATGGAATAAAAGGAAAGACTCAAAAATGGTTACAAGACTGGCTGTCAGACCGAAAACAGCGAGTTGTGATAAACGGAAAGGAATCCAAATGGCATAATGTGATCAGCGGCGTTCCCCAAGGCTCAGTACTTGTACTGATACTTTTTATTATCTATATAAATGACACTGATGAGGGTCTAAATTGTAAAGTATCCAAATTTGCAGATGATACTAAAATAACCAGTAAAATCACTTCAAAATTACAGTGGCAGCAGTTAAAAAATGACCTTAATACTTTAGCAAGCTGGGCAGAAAAATGGCAAATGAAATTCAACACAGAAAAATGTAAAGTACTTCATATTGGAAGTAACAATGTCCATGCAAATTACAAAATGAACAATATTCAGTTATCAAGTACAGACAGTGAAAAGGATCTTGGTGTGATAATATCAAATGACCTAAAACAAAGCAAGCAGTGTACCGATGCGGTTAAAATTGCAAACAAGCTAGTGGGTTTTATTGGAAGAACTTTCGAGTTTAAATCGGAAAAAGTCATACTTGCCTTGTACAACTCGCTAGTGCGCCCCCATCTTGAGTATTGTGTGCAATTCTGGTCTCCGTACTACAGAAAGGACATTGAAAAATTAGAGAAAATTCAGCGAAGAATCACAAAAATGATACCACGACTTAGAAACAAACCATATGAGGAACACCTTGAAGAACTTAAATTATTTAGCCTAACGAAGCGCAGGTTAAGAGGAGACCTTATTGAAGTTTTCAAAATCACGAAGGGATATGATATAGACCGGTCGAGTCAAACCAGAAGTAATGGCTGCAAAATCATGGGAAAGCGATTCCAATCCCACAAAGCAAAATACTTCTTCTTTAACATAGTTGTAAATATCTGGAACAGATTACCCTCAGATACCGTGAACAGTATCTCAATTGAGACATTCAAAAACAAATTAGACAAGTATTTGCACGAAAATCCTCAGCTGACTCTTTTTCTGTCCGAATAACTTGCTTTTATAGCTACGGTACATGTAAGTTCATGCCCCTTTAGTCTACAAGACACCCCGTAAACAATGTACCCGTACATAGTGTTGCGTCACGATATTATACATTTTCAATTTATTCGGTGCAAACAAAGCAATATAAGCACAGATTAGGATCTGCACAGATAACCCTGAGTTAACGGTCACTACTCTTACTTTCGACCTGTGATGGGCTGTGGATCACTGAGGGTCCATGTTAGTCAAGTGACCACCATCGGGATTTTTTTAATGTACCAGGGGTCACTGCTTCAGGATGAAACTTGTGTACTTGTCCCATATGGGAGAGTTCCCTGTCTCAGTGGAGTGAACAGAGCTAGGGCCTGATTGACTGCTGCCTACCTTAAAAGCGCCAGGCAAGGCTGCCACACCATCTCTAAACATCCACACTGTGCAGTGCCCTCGTGTCTACAGGACACCCCGTAAACTTAACATAGCGTCACGTCACGTCATTATACGTTTTTCGATTTACCCAAAGCAAATGAGGTAATATACAGTAAGCACAGATTAGGATCTGCACAGATAACCCTGAGTTAACGGTCACTACTTCTACTTTCGACCTGTGATGGGATGTGGATCACTGAGGGTCCCTATTAGTCAAGTGACCACCATCGGGATTTTTTTAATGTACCAGGGGTCACTGCTTCAGGATGAAACTTGTGTACTGTCCCACATGGAAGAGTTCCTTGTCTCAGTGGAGTGAACGGAGCTATTGCCTGATTGACTGCTGCCTACCTAAAAAGTGCCAGGGAAGGTTGCCGCACCACCCCAAAACATCCACTCTGTGCATTGCACATCCACACTGTGCACTGTGCAGTCCCCTTTTATCTAAGACACCCGTCCTATATACTTTTCAATCTCCCCAGTGCAAAGAAAGCAATATAAGCACAGATTAGGATCTGCACAGATAACCCTGAGTTAACGGTCACTACTCTTACTTTCGATCTGTGATGGGCTGTGGATCACTGAGGGTCCATGTTAGTCAAGTGACCACTATCGGGATTTTTTTTTAATGTACCAGGGGTCACTGCTTCAGGATGAAACTTGTGTACTTGTCCCACATGGGAGAGTTCCTTGTCTCAGTGGAGCAAACGGAGCTAGGGCCTGATTGACTGCTGCCTACCTTAAAAGCGCCAGGCAAGGCTGCTGCACCACCCCTAAACATCCACACTGTGCAGTGTGTAGCTTCCAAGTTATGTCCACAGACTTCCCATTAACTCAATGTAACCGGTTTATAATGTCATGCCGTAACTATTATTTTATTTGTTTACTTTCTCTTTCAGGTTACCCTATCGGGTAGCTTATAGATAAAGTATTATAGAATGTGACTTTTCCTTTCCAGTGTTTCCTATAAAATTTCCATGTCAGTTTTTCCATGCTGCATGGTGGTTTTTCTCACTTTTTCCTGTAGGGTTTGGTGGTGTGGGAAGCCTTCTTGCTTTACTATCCTTATCCTTCAACATGTAGAGTTAGATCTTGTAGTCATAGTTTTCTCTAACAAGCAGCCTCGAAAGGACCATAAGGTCTGTTGCTGTTTGCTTTCCTGTGTAATCCTGTGTAATTCCTCCTATCAATCTAGTCCTTTCGTCTTCTATTCTTATTCCTTCATTTCTCTAAATCTGTTTTCCTCTCTCTTCTTCATCTTTCTCTACTCTCCCTCACCCACTCACTCTCGCTCCCTCCTACGCTTTCATCATTCCTATGTTTCCTCGCTTTTTCTCCTGTTTTCATATTCACCCTCTTCTCCCTCCTGACTCTCCCTCTCACCCTCCCTTCCACCTCTCATCCTTCCATCACACTCTTTACTTTCTCCTCCCCTCTCACCCTACATTCCCCTCTCCTTCACCCCTGCCTCGTCTCTCATCCTCCCTGCCTCTTCCCTGTCCCTCTACTTCGTTTAATCTTCCTCATACCGACCCTGCTTCTCAATTACCCATTCTCACCTTTTTGCCAACTCCTTCCCTTCCATTTTCTCCTGGATTTCGTACACCTGAGTTGGCTATTAATTCAAGAAAATATTATTCCCTGAAGAGAAATATGAATGGAGCCATTGAACGTGGTATTCTGTTTCGTATTGTGTATGAGAGTTCAGGAAGAAACGAAAGAAATAATGGTTGATGGTAAAGCCTGAAAAACTTTTCCTTTCCAATGAAGGTTAAATAAAAGTAAATAAAGATTTAACCACCCCGAGACGCCTGGACACATTGCGTTTAACCGCTACGACGTGACGGCATCTTACTGAAGCTTAATACATTTGCTGGACGTTGGCAACAATAAAATGTAAATATATATATATTCAGTTTAAAAGGGATTATATGGATCGTTTGTAACTCCTACACCCTCCTTTGGGTTTAAAATGAGTATAGAAGGAGGAGGAGGATACAAAATACAGGCTGCTGCCAGCGGATACAGTCACATGGCTCTCGGTGACGAAAGGTGAAGCCTAGAGAGGAAGAGGTGGCGTTCAACAGAAAAGAAGATAAAGGAAGGGACAGGAATGTTGCAGGAACTGATGAGAAGTGAGTCAGGCAATGATGCAGGACATGTGGACTGGTCGAAACCAAAACAGGGGCCACGGATGGGAAAATGTTGAGTCTGCTTCCCTGGACACACCAACACCGAGCAGCTACAAGTCATTTATTTCCGAAAGACAAAGTATTGTGTAATATGCATGTACTTCCATGTCTATACAGTATTTAGAGGATTATGCTTAGAAACGTATGCTGGACTCCTGTGTCCATATTTAGAAGAATATGTTACGTGAAGTATGCTGGCCTTATCTCCATGCTACATGGTCAGAGAAACAAGTCAGCAGCGGAAGACCAGCAGGAGTTGCATCCTGAGTGCTGCTGGAACGGAGCCCCAGCTGTCCCTATCACCAGGCTTCCATCCGCCTAGGGAACATTGACTTGTTCGACTGGTGCTACAACCTTCTCCTCGTGTGTGTGTGTGTGTGTGTGTGTGTGTGTGTGTTATTTCCCTAATACTTCAGTTAATATTTTAGTTATCTGGCCACTGTTCAATATTAAGACAAAACAGGAAAGACAGTTAATTTCCTAATAGTTCATTTAATATTTTAGTTATCTGGCAGTGTTCAATATTCTTAAGACAAAACAGGAAAGACAGTCAATTCCCTGGCAGTAGTAAATCTGTGTCCAGGGTTACACACGCGTCCAACTTGCCCTGACGAGACGCAATTAGGCTGGACTGTGCACCGGGGGTCCAGGTGAAGCTGGGGCCTCAGTGGCCTGGCTGCTGGCCCAATGGCTCCCTCTGTCTGTCTACCTGCAACTTACCTGCCAAAGATCGTTTATTCCTCGGTCTACCTGTCAATAAAAATACCTGTCTATCTGTTTGTCTGTCTACCTGTAACTTACCTGCCAAAGATCGTTTATTCCTCGGCCTACCTGCCAATTTGAGTATCTAAATATCTATCTTTCTCTGTGTCTATCTATCAACCAATCTATCTATCTGTCTGTCCGTTTATCAGTCATATTTTTTCTACCGATTTTTTTTTCGTCTCAGGATCCATCCCTCTGCCTGTCTGACTGTCAATCAGTCAGTCAGTCAGTCTGTCTGTCTATCCATCTATCTATCTTACTTATCTAGCTATCCATTCATTCATTCAACCATCAATCTATTTGCCTATTTATCTATCTTGCCTTTTCATTCAACCATCAATATAATTGTCTATTTATCTATCTTACCGTTTCACCGTGTGTGTGTGTGTGTGTGTGTGTGTGTGTGTGTGTGTGTGTGTGTGTGTGTGTGTGTGTGTGTGTGTGTGTGTGTGTGTGTGTGTGTGTGTGTGTGTGTGTGTGTGTGTGTGTGCGCGCGCGCGCGCGCTTGCGTGCGTGCGTGCGTGCGTGCGCCATACTCTCGTCAGCGTAGGGGTCCAGTTATCACCTCTTCCTAAGCGATATGTTATGCACAGTACACCTTAACCTCTCCAGTCCACCTGTATGTTATTATCCTGCCATGGTCGCTACACCCTACACCCTTCTTACTCCAACCTGAGCTATAATTGCCACCTCCCCATCTTGAGTGCCCAGTTGCAACGATAATTAACACTGGAATATGAGGCTAGTTATGAAGAAGCGCCAGAGGGAGGATGTCAAGCCACAGTACTGCCTTTTTCTGCAACTGAGCGACATGAAATAGGCCGCTAAAAGGATGAAAATTTGGGCCAAGTTATCGTGAATTAACTACAGCAAAAATCTCCCTGGTTAAGACTACCTGTATTAAACCGTAAACACTACAGCAAATCGAAATCCTTCCCACATCTGCTGGATACTTTTTTGATCGAGTGTATATTCAGGAAAATGTCTTTGGATATTGAAAGGGTTGTTGAGAAGGGAGAAGAGATTTATGTTTGCCATATTTTTCACTGAAGTAAAATTAATTACATTCTGGATTTTTACATGTGAAAATGTTCATATACTATTTCGCAAGACCTCGCTGCCCTCTCCCTTCCACATCAGGTTTTTGTATAAATTTTGAGCCATGAAATATTTTATGGCGTTTAAGGAGGGGAAAGGTGTGGAATATATCTGCCAGTTTCATTTTCAATAATGTTTTTGCTTTCTTATTAGGCGATTCTTTGATAATGCCATGATATTTTTACAATCTTTTAATGCAAGCAGAAAATAATCCATATTATTAACACCGATAAGTTCATAATAATCCCAAGTTTTAATACCGGTAATTTTACCAGTCTAAAATAATCACAGATCCAGAGTGATAATACCAGTCTATAATATCAGTCTATAATAATACCAAATCCTGGGCATTAACACCGGTAACACAAACAGTCCATAAGAATATCAGACCAAAGGTAATAACACCGGTAATATAATCAGTCTACAATAATACCAAACCCAAAGTATTAACGCCGACAGTATAACCAATTTACACTAAAGGAATTATATTGCTTATCTAGACAGGCAATTTTCCCTTCACAAATACTTAAATAAATTTCCCAGTATGAGAGATACATATCTATATTTTTAAAGGGCGAGTGAAAATTTGATCACAACGAACTTATTTACGGTGCAATATACTGACGAATTTTACTGGAACTGTATTCAATAAAGAAAGTAATTTAATTATTTGGAAAGCGAACTAATTTAATATTAATAAAGTTTATACTTGAAACTTGAGCATTAATCGGAAAATATTTGTGCGCTACAGATACACTTGACACAGAAACCCATTAACATGAAATCCGTGTGAGACAAAAGCTGGATTAAGTGGATGGCGGGCGTGGCAGGGGAGGTGGCGGCACACTGAGGCAGAAAACACTTAATATAGCATCATGACGTCATAAAGCCTGTGATAGGACGGCGAGAGTGGTGTTGGGGAAGGGAAAAATGGAGGAAGGATGGAAGGAATAGGAGGGAGTATGAAGAGATTAAGGTAAGAAAAGATAAGGACGGAAGAGATGGTGGGACAAGGATGGAAGGAATAGAAGGGAGGCGTGAGAAACGAAAGTAAAGTGAGATAAGGAAGAAATGGAGGGAAAAGGAAGGAGTTGGAAGAGAAAAGTAGGCAGAGAAGGTGGCAGAAATGGATGAAGAGGAAGACACAGGAAGGATAAAAAACGACGGAAAGGATGAGGAAAACAGGGAGGAAGGAGTGGGTAAGAAAAAGGAAAAGAAAAAAGAAGGTGGAGACAGAAAGGGAGAAGAAAGTGAAGGAGGAAGATGTGGATGGAGGAGGAAAAGGTAGCAAGAAGGAGGAGGAGAAGGAGGAGGAGCAGGAAGACAAGGAGGTATGAGTGGATGAGGACGGATAAAAGGAGAGGATGAGAGAAATAACCGAACGCAGAGTGGAATAGGGATGATAAAAAATGGATGGAAATGTAATCCTCTCATGACTTATACAACTCCAGTTTCCTATACCCCCTCGCACCAGATGATAATATTCACACCAGGGAGTGTCATAGGAGAATGGAGGAGTTAATACCGTCAACATTAATACACTCGTTTTCAGAACAACTTTGGTATTCTATTCTATTCAGGTGAGGTCGAGTCCTACGAAGTAAGAGTTAACCAATAAGTAGATGGAGGATGGGAAAGAGAAAAGAAGGTATAAGACTGGATGAAGAAAGAACAACACAATGATGACTGCAAAGGGAAGAAAAAACAACGATTTTATGTTAAAAAGGAGAGAAAGGGTTGTAGCAGGACAGAAGGAAGAGGAGAAAAGTATTTTTAGACTAAAATGAGGGAGGAAGAGATGGATGAGCAGGGAAAACAGGATGCGAGAGAGAGAGAGAGAGAGAGAGAAGGGGGGGGGGGATTAAAAGAACAGATAACATATCGAGGCGGAGGGGAAGAAATTGGAGTAAAAATGGAGAAAGAATAATAGCAAGAATGGCACAGATGGAAGGATAATAAGTAATGTTTAAGGGAGAATAACTGAAGAAAGGGGCAGCGAAGCCTACAACGAAGGAGAGGCGAAGGAAGGACAACCAACGAAAGAAAAGGAAGAATAATTTGAGAAGAAAGAATGAAAGATGGACGTATGATAGTGCGAATGATAATAGAAAGGAAAAAGAATAACAGAAGAAGGACTGAAATGAAGAAGCAGAAGTAGGAATGAAAGGTAGATACAGAAAGGAAAAGTTGAGGATATAAGAAATCGAGGGAGTGGTTGCTTTGGAGAAAAAAACGAAACAGCCATAGGTAGGATACACACACACACACGAATAAAAAGTGACAATAACTGGATAGGAAGGACAGCAAGAAAGGCGGAGAATTAAGGATAATATACAAAGGAAAAACAAGAACTGGGGAGGTGAAGTAAAATGACAGGGGAGGTTATTGCGAAGGAGGAGCAGATAAGAGGCGTAGGAGGAAGGACACAACACAGAGGGAACAAGAGCATTAAGAAGTGGATTAGCAGAGCAGAACGAGGGAATTACCAGGGGAAAACAAAGGGAAAAAAGAAATAATGATGGACCTAGGATGAGAGTTAGAAAAAAAGTGTAGAGGGAAAGTTTTAAGAAGCAGAAAATGAAACAGGGAAATTACTACCAAGATGGATTAAAAAACATAAGCCTGGACGAAAGGATAATTAATAAATAGCCAAAAGATTTAGAAAGGATGAATGCAAGACACGGTTAGACTGAACGACAAAAAAAGGAAAAAAGGAACATAAGAGAAGAAGGAACAGGAAAGGGGAAGAAGAACGATCAATAAGGGAGAAAGAAGAGTGAGTGAGGTACAGGGACAGGACAGGGAAGTTACTGTGAAGAGAACTATTTAGCGAAGAGACCGCAAGGCGCTAAGGCCTGTCTAATCCTACCCAGAGGACGTGGAGCAGAAGCAATAGGAGGAGGAGGAGGAAGATGTGGAAGTAAGAAGAGGACTAAAGAGAACAATAGGAGAAGGATGGGCAGAGGAGTACAAGAGGAGGAAAACAAAGAAGGATGGAGAAAAGATGAAAGATGGTGAGCCAGGGAAGTGCGGAACTGGAAGTGAACAATATGCATAAGAGAGAGGGAAGAGGTGAAGGAGAATGGGAAAAGGAGAATGAGAAATAAGGAAGAATGGGGAAAAGAAATGTAGTTAGCAGAACAGGAAGGGCCAAGATGAGAAATGAACCTGAATGAGAAAGAAAATGAGGCGAAGAGAAATGGACAAAGGCAAAGGACTATACAAAGTAGCAGTTTAAGAAAAACAGAAATGGGAAAAACATTCCCTACGATTTTTTTCCACTCACGTAACTGCCAGTAAAATTTGCTCAGTTCAGGAGAAACGTATGGAATTGGAAGTTGTCAATCCAATGCTTTCATTAACCCCTTCACTACAATAGGATCTCAGCAAAAAACAAAAATCGTCTGGTGATAACAATAACGTATCAACTACATACCCGGCCACAGAAATTACAAACTAAGACAATAAACATGTGACGCAGCAGGTGGAACAGAAACTGAAGAAGGAAACTCACCCAGCAACAAGATGTGTAAACCTTGAAAAAGTGCCGGGCAGCAGAGAGAGACGCCAGTGCCTTACATAACCTAAAGGGAAGAGACGCCTTTCCTGTTTTAAATCGCCTGCAGTTTTTTTTTTTTTTTTTTTTTTTTAAGAAATTATATTGAGAATGGAAATAAATAAATAAATAAAATTATTCCAAACAGCAAATTACAGTGTCATCCATTCATTAAAGATCTATAACAATTGGACTTGAACTGCACAACAACAACAACAAAAGCGTTCTTTGGCTACAATAGTTAAAAGAATATGTTATTAGCCCCTTCACTGAGAAAGGCCATTCTACACAGAGTAAAATAATGTAGCGTCAGCAATAACAAATATAAACAGTGTCCTCTGACTTGGGGAGGTGAGGGTAATGATAACCTAATGTTTCGTGTAGGACTAAAATATCAAGGATCACTCGAGTAGGAGCTGGTTACTTGATACATTAACAGTTCTTTTACTCTAACTTGACCCAGATTTTCACCCTTTTGTGTCCTATTTCACGTGGCTCAGTGGCAGAAAAAGACAATGCTACGGGTCTACATCCCACCCTTAGCACTTTATTTGTGACTAGAGCCATATTCTAATGTATATCTACCGTTACAACTAAGACGGAAGGATGGTAAATTTAGGCCACGTTAAAGTAAAAATGGTATTGCACTGACTAAGAAAGCCACGTCCCCCACTCAACAATCTAATCCAATCCATCCAAAACACAAAAGTAAACAGCTTCAAAAAACAAATGGGGTGGAGAGGTATATGAGAGAGGGGGGTTGTGAGTTGGGAGCAGGGCAGTGAAATGGCGGGGGACAGGGCGACATGGAGGCGATTTGTTTGTGGCCACCCCGAACGGGATTGAGGCGTCTGGCAATAAATAGATAGATAGATAGATAGTTACAAAATATTACAACGAAAGGCTTCACCTAAGATAATATCGGCGGCAAAATCGGCAACTATTTTCGCAACATTTACTGCTGTGAACACAAATACTGACGTTGTGCAATGACGTAAAACCCGTGATGCGATTTACTGAGCTCAACAAACATTTCAGAATATGTTGCAAGAGCTTCATAATGCTTTTCGAAAGAGTGAAGCGATATTATTGTGTGCCAGTGTATCTCACCTGACTGTCGCGTATATACCGTAATTTATCCATTTTGAAAACTGGAAATGTGAAGCAATCTCCCACCCTGAGGGGGGAGGGGAGGGGAAAGGTGGGGGAGAGGGGAAGAGGATGAGAGGCGATGGGAGAGGGAGAAAGGTGGAGAGCAGAGGGTGAAAGGTGGGGGGAGATGGGGAGAGGTGGGGGGAGATGAGGAGAGGTGGGGGGAGAGGGGGAGAGGAGGAGAGGTGTGGGAGATGAGGAGAGGTGGGGGAAGAGGGAGATAGGTGGGGGGAAGAGGATGAGAGGTTGGGAGGAGAGGGGGAGAGGTGAGGGGAAAGGGTGAGATGTGGGGGGGATAGGATGAGGAGTGAGAGGAGAGGTAGAGAGGATGGAGGAGGATGAGAGGTGTTGGGATGAAGGTCGTCAGAAAAATGAATGAGGAAGAGAGAAAGAGTCAGGAAAGAGAGAGAAAAAGGCGAGGGAAAAATGAGGGATGAGAAGCGTGGCGACCAAGGGAGTGTGACCGAGACGAGAGGGAGGAAAGGAAGCGTGAGAGAGTGAAGGAAGGTTGGGAGTGAAGGATGGTCAGAGGGAAGGTAGGACTGAAGGATGGAAGGATGGTGGGATACTGGGAGTGAAGGAAAGAAAGAACAAGGGGACGATAAGAATGAAGGAATGCTAGATGGATGACAACAGTAAGGAGGGATAGAGGGATGGTGGGAGTGAAGGAGAATAAAGGGATGGTGGGAATGAAGGAGGGAGGTGGGAATGAAGGAGGGATGACGGGAGTAAAGGAAGGATAGAAGGCTGAGAGGAGTGAAGGATGGAGAGAGGGCTGATGGGAAAGAAGGATGGACAGAAGGATGGGGGGAGTGAATGATGAATAGAGGAATGGTAAGGGTAAAAGAAGGATAGATGAATGGTAAGAGTGAAAGTGGGATACAAGAATATTAAGACTGAAGGAAGGATAGAAGAAGAGTAAAGGCGAAGGAAGACTGAAAGTGAGGGAAGAATGTCAGTGATAAATATGAACAAAATAAGTGGAACTGAAGTCAGATTAACCTCTTAATATTCCGGTTACGTCTAGGATATTATATTCAGCTTAGTACGGAACATTATTACTGAAGGGACTAATATATACAGTATAAGTACGCCATCCAGTTCCAGAAGCCTACGCCACACCGATCAAAACGTTCTGGGACAGCAGGACTACACCACAGACAACACCCACAGCAGGACTACAACACAGACAACACCCACAGCAGGACTACACCACAGACAACACCCACAGCAGGACTACACCACAGACAACACCCACAGCAGGACTACACCACAGACAACACCCACAGCAGGACTACACCACAGACAACACCCACAGCAGGACTACACCACAGACAACACCCACAGCAGGACTACACCACAGACAACACCCACAGCAGGACTACACCACAGACAACACCCACAGCAGGACTACACCACAGACAACACCCACAGCAGGACTACACCACAGACAACACCCACAGCAGGACTACACCACAGACAACACCCACAGCAGGACTACACCACAGACAACACCCACAGCAGGACTACACCACAGACAACACCCACAGCAGGACTACACCACAGACAACACCCACGGGTTGATGGGGTGAACACAGAGGACTGAACCAAGCGAGAGCGATACGAACTTCTGTGGTGATGTGAAGTTGCCAGAATGTAATAAAAAAAACCCTGAGAAGACAAGACTAATATTCTTGAGGGTTTGTTCCACTGAAAGAGATATGGATTATTTATAAAAATATCAGTGAGAGAAGAAACTCGAAATACTGTGGGAGAAAAGATAGGACACAGAAAGTAATAAAGGAGAAGAAAAGGAAGGCCATTTAAATGCCGCGAGGAGAGGAATTTGGCATACTGAAGGAAGGGGAGGGTGAAGAAACATATGGAAACAAGGAAAAGAGGGAGAGAAAGGTCAGATGAGGGGAAAGGTATGGGTCATATAGGAGAGAAAAGAAGGGCCGTAGAGGGAAAATTAAGGTAGAGAATAAACAGAATAAAGGAAAAAGTATGGATGATTAAAAATGGAGAAGAGAGAACTATTAATGTTAATGAAAAATGATACAAATTGGTAAGCAACACAGACATGACGTATTAAACATGCGGGAAAAGGAAGAAGCCGAGGAGAGAGCAAGAATATGTGATTAAGAGGGCAGGAAGCAAGAGCTGGAAGTATACTGATATAAACAAGCAGGATATTACGTATTAAAGGTGAGGATTACGTACTGACGGCAAAGAACATCATTAACACAATGGGAAACTAGGAATGATGATGTATAAATATTACAGAAAAACACAGAGTGCAAGGACATAAAGAAACAATTATAAACAGAGGCAGTATAAGTCGACAAAACTTTCACGTAACAGGAAGAAAATATTAAACACTTCACGAGAAAACCGGCCAGGCTAATGAAACAGGGAGTCTGCAGTGGAGTAATGTGGCAACTTGGACGCGGCGACACAGTATCAGGCAACTAACTGACGCTCATGACAAGTTTAGGTTATCAAGAAGTCAGAAAAAAAAAGCGAAAAAAGATTAAAAAAAAAAAAAGAAAAAAAAGAAAAGAAAACGTGCAAAAAGTCGCACTTCCCCTTGGCTGAAGGAAAGATATAATTGCGAAACGGGTCTGCTGGGAACCATGGAGCGAGAGGAGCGAAAAAAGGAAGAGAAGAAATGAGAAAAAGTATGTGGATGGGAATTCAACAGAGAGGGATTAATAATAACAACAATAGTAATAAAAGGTTGACGTCCATCTCACCAGTTACTTGTATAAGCAAGGGATGAAGCTGTGGCACACCTGATGTCTGAATTGGCTCATATCTCGCACTGGGGTTAATCATGTTGTTTATAATGCATCAAGAGCTCAGTTCTTACATCTATCAACCCGACAAAATCTTCTGCAGGAACAATATCCAGCTCAATCCTGCATCATCTTTAAACATACTTTGGGTTTCATTCTCTCGGTATTTATTGTGGAAATATTACCTCTCTTGTAAATCAGATTCCAAGAGATTAGGTGTGCTAAGCCGACTCCGTGCCTTCTTTACCCCTGTACAGTTGTTGACTTTATACACGGGTTTTATTGGCCCCAGGTGTAAAGTACAACTCCCACGTGTGGCGAGGCTCCCTGCATACAGCTCTTCTCAAAAAGGTGAAGTCAAAGGCTTTTCATCTTATCAACTCTCCTCCTCTTACTGACTCCCTTCAACCTCTGTCTCTTCGCCGCACTGTTGCATCTTTATCTCTTTTCTATCGCTACTTCCATGGTCACTGTTCCTCTGAACTGCCTGGTAGCATCCCTCCACCTCTACGACGGGCGCGTAGCACCCGTCTACCAGCAAACTTTCATCACTTTTCTGTCCAACTCTCTAATGCAAGAGTTAACCATTACTCCCAGTCCTTCATTTATGCAACAGGTCAACTCTGGAACTGTCTCCCTCTGTCTGTATTTCCTACTTCCTATGATCTCCAGTCTTTCAAACGCAGTGTGTCCAGGCATCTCGAAATGAACTGATCTTGAATTTGGCTCTCTTTTGTACTGTTTTTGTTTTTTCTTGGAAGGAACTGTTTGCGGGCTCCTGGCCCTTGGTTCCTTCTTTCTCGCATAAAAAAAAAAATGCTTGAAAGAGAGTAAATGCCTGAAGGGAGTCAATGTTTGGGGGGAGACAATGCTTGAAAGGAAGAAATGTCTGAAAGGAGTAAATGTTTGAAGGGACTAGATGCAAGAATGAAGTTAATGTTACGTTACTGGATAAACATTTAATGGAAGTAAATGTTTATAAGCAGCAGACGTATGGAAACACCTAACTCTTGATGAGACTGAAAGCTGAAAGAAGGGTAACACATGACGGAATAACGCAAAGGGTTGAGAGAGAGAGAGAGAGAGAGAAAACCACTAAACACCAATGGGACTCTTGTAGATAAATATAAATCTTTGACCTTGTGTGGATTTCTAACAGAGGAATACAAATGACAAGAGAACAGCCACAACAAAGGCGTTTTCCGTAGCGATGTGCCGCTGGCAAGACAATTCTTGCTAAGTCAAGCGCTGCATCCTACCCGCTGAAGACTATACTTAGATGCGGCAGCACCTATTGCAGCGGCTCTGGCCGTCTGCCTCTAACTAGTGATTTTCTGATGGTTGAAGCTTCACTTCCCTGGACCTGACTTCTGCGAAATCACACCACACCACACTACACTGCACTAAACCACACCACACCACACCACACCACACCACACAACACAACCACACCAAAACCACACCACACCACACACAACACATCACACCACACCAGAGGCACTGACAGAAGGGCCCTGAAATGCCAGCTTCTACTACTTTTGTGCTCCTTACTCAAGCAGTCAGGCGGTGCATTAAGAATTCTTTGGTGACAAAATATGTGTGTGTGTGTGTGTGTGTGTGTGTGTGTGTGTGTGTGTGTGTGTGTGTGTGTGTGTGTGTGTGTGTTTACTTACATAAGTAACACAAGGTATTTCCACAACACTGGCGGGTTTGGGCCTCGCCGCTTGCAACTGCAATGTGTCCACTCGTAACACTCGACGATACTTCACTTTATATTTATTTCCTTGTTTTAACATTCTATATTTTTTGTACACTTAATCGTTCCCAGTGTGATGATAAACTTCAAAATATTATCTGGGCAAAAATCTCTTAATATTCCATCAAAAACTTTAAATAAACCAGAAATCAAGGAATCCGAGGAGCATAAATAAATTACTGGGGAGGAGAGGCACAGCATGGCACAAAAAGCCTGTGTTTACTTGGTCTTTGTTCAATCACTTTAGGGAGACGACTGAGGTGGAGATGAATTCGGATGCAAGTGAAAATCCCTAAAAAAACACATTATTGTTCTTAAGTGTTTCATTCCGTGCTGGGTGTAGGGATTACTGAGATAATAAAGATGCAGGAAATAAAAAGCAATGAGGAAAAACAGTGGAAATAAAAAATAAGGACAGCGAGTGAAGGAAGGCCGTGGAAAAGAAGAAAAGGTGAAGCTGCGGAAGACAAAAGAGGCGAAGGAGAAATAAAAGAAAATGGGAAACAGGGAAATGGAGGAGAAAGAGGCAGGTCATTCGAGGGAAAATAGACGTATAAGTGAGAGGAGGAGGAGGAGGTCACAGGAGGAGGATAAACACAAGTTGGAGAATAAGTGAAAAATCAGGAAAATACTGATGACTATAAAAGATGGATAAGAACAGCAAAAATGTGAATTAAAAAAACATGGTGCAGACGCAGAGACATTATTAAACAAATGCAAAAAGTGAGAAGCCGAGAAGACCATAAAATAAGAGGCTAAATGGACAGGAAGCAAGAATGGCAGCAGAAAAAAAAAGTACGGAAGAAGACGTAACTTACTAGAGAATATCACTGACATTTCGGGAGTGGAAAGAATGGAAAAAAACTAAGAACATATTACTGACAGACAAAACCTTTTACAAACTTAAGCGGGAACACAATAATGTTATTTACGTAGTGATGTTATAATAAGTTGTCAGCCGTAAAAGACAGGAAGATATACCCATTACTTTACAACCACCAATAACCAAAGAAGTAAACAACTGATAACGACAACTGTGCATACAGCCCTTGTTATGCTGTTCATTATTCTTACCCTTATAGCATTTCTTATAGCAGAATGCTGAGATGTAAAAGATGAAATGGACGAGTTGATTTTGTCTGCTGACAGGATAGGACCTACAAAAATTAAAATACATAAAACTATACTTAGCTTGAGACGAAAACAGGCATGACTGATAGAAGGAGTCTGAAGTTTAGTAATGGGAAAACAAACTAGAACGAGGCAACAGAAAATCATGACAACAGAAATTCTCACAGACGCCCATGGCCATTTTAGGGACATCTCGAGAAGAAAGGAAGAAAAGATAAAACACGAGAAAAAGTTCCAAAACTCGCCACTCCCCTTGCCACACAGAAAGACAATTGCCAAACTGGTCTGCTGGGAGCGAAGCGAGTGAAAAAAACAAAAGAAAAAAGACGACTAAACGAAGAAAGGTGAGTTCAATTAGGAGGGAAGTATGTTAATCAGCAGGTGACGGAAAGTAATGGAACAAAATCAACTTTAATGAACCAGGTAACAGAACCATTTCCATTAAGTTAGGGAGGTAATGCTTGAAGACAGTACACGCTTGTAGAAAGTATGTCTGAATGGAGGAAATGCTTACGAAAGTTAATGCTGAAAGGAAAAGTTGCTCGAAAGAAGGAAAATGTCCGAAAAGAGTAAATGTCTGAACAAGTAAATGATGAAAGGAAAAAATGCTCGAAGGAAGTTTGTCTGAAAGATGTAAATGCCTGAGGGAGCAAATGCCGAGGGGAAAATAATGCTCGAAGAAAGTTAATGCTTGAAAGGTGAAAATACTCGAGGGAAGTTAATGCCCGAGAGAAATAAATGAAAGAGTACATGTCGAAAGGTAAAAAAATGCTGGAAGGGAGTTAATGCCTAAAAGGAGTAAACGCCTGATAAAGTAAATATTGAAAACGAAAAGAAAAATGCTCGAAAGGAGTTAAGGTTTAAAAGAAGTACCGGTATATGAATGAGTTAATTTCTGAAGGGAGTCAATGCTTGAGGGGAGTACATGCTTGAGGGACGTAAACGCTTGATGAGAGTTAATGCTGGAAAGATTAATAGTTACGGGGAGTAAATGTTTGACGGAAGTAGACGAAGCAAGGCAGTAAATTACTGAAGGAAAGAAAACTGAAAGAAGGTTATGGTATGGGCGGAGGGGGGAGAGAGAGAGAGAGAGAGAGAGAGAGAGAGAGAGAGACTAAAACCTATATAAAACCATCTAATAAATATAAACCCAATGGGCCTCAGTAAACCGGCCATCATCTAGCGAGACACTACCTAACTAACTGCTGGTATAAACTAGGCAACGGTGTGGACAGAATACACGTCCTACCCTTTGTAAACCCAGCCTCCTGCCCCTTCACCACCACCACTACCTTGCCGCACACACACACTATACGCCACGGTGCAGTGAGGTGGCAAAGGGAAGGTGGGGTGGATAGGGGAGAAAGGTGAGAGGGGAGAAAGGTGAGAGGGAGAAGGGTGAAAGGGACGGATGTGGGAGGAGGAATAGTGACAAAAGGGAAGGAATGAAAGAGGTGGGAAGGGGTGGAGAAGAATGAAAAGGATGAGAGGGAGTGAAGAAGGGCTCGGTTGGGATGGAGTGAGGAAGAAAGAGATGTGTGAGTTAACGAAGAACTAGACAGCCCGACAAAGGGAATGACAGGCGAGGGGCAAGAGATTAAGCACGAGGGGAAATTAAGAAAAATGAAATAAAATGAAGCTTAATTATAGATGAGGGTGGAACTGTAAAAAACTACAAATAAAAGAAAAAGATGAAAAGAAATTGGGAAAAGGTAAAGGAGAAACAATGCAATGTAGAAAATCAATAAGGGATGAGGAAATGAATACAAATAAAGATATGGAAGGAAGTGAAGAACAATGATAGGAAAAATAATTGAGTAAAATAAGAAGGAAAAAAAATGAAGAGGGGGGGTAGAAAGGTGCGGGGTAAGGAAGAATTAGAGGACAGAAAGGAAAGGAAGAATGAGAGGGAAGGGGAGAGAAGCACCGAGAGAGAGGGATGGAAGGAAAGCGAGAATGAGAGATGATAGGAATTAGGATGGTAAGAATGGAGGAATGATAAGAGATGAAAAGAAGAGTGAGAGGCATGGGAGAAGGGTATGTAATGCAGAGGTGGAAGGATGTTAAATATTCATGAAAAAATAAATCCTCCCTCCCCTCCTTCCTTCTGACCTTCAGTGGCAAGTCCATCAAAAAGTGTGGCTGGTTCCCTTGGCCGGCACGCAGACATTTCCTTGTCAGTTTAAAATACAGACATGTGAACAGTCTTTCCCTTAGTCTCAGCTGACTGAATGTAAACTAGCTTTCACGGGCCTTATGCTGGGGAAAACTTGATATTTTCCGTGTCACAGCTGAGACCTGGTGAAACGCAGGATAAAGGGGCAAACAAAAGGCGGAATTGTGTAGCTAGCCCAGGATGTGATGAGAGTATTATTACAGAATCAAATACAATTGCCCTACAGCAGTAACAGGAGGCGGAATTGTGTAGGTAGCCCAGGATAAGAGTATTATTACAGAATCAAATACAACTGCCCTACAGCAGTACTCACTTGTGTAGCGTCGGCATATCACTGACTCAACCAATTTCTCTTAATACCACTTCCGTCGTAAATGCACAACAACAAAGCTCATACATTGCTGTGAGAAATTAAACCAACAATTTTCCGAAGATCCTCACCCCGCCTGACAGCGACATTTATGAGCATCAGAGGCGCCTGGTGGCCGTCCCGAAGTTAACCCCTTGACCTTCAAGACGTCTTTCAGTGCTTTATTCAGGCTTCCTCCACACGATATAGTCTGCAGAACATCCAGGTACAGTAAAATATCCCGTCATCAGCGCTGAAGCATTAAACATGTTGATTATTTAAAACCACCTATGTACGTGAGTCAGTATTTTCTTTCATTATTAGTCTGAAGAAAAAAAGGGAGTTACATTCAGTCTCGATCATTTGGAACAATGTTAAGAGTCGGTTTGTGAAACACGCAAGTTGTGAGTTTGGAGATGCCGGTTAGTGCAGTCCAAGTTCTCACTGAAGCAATAGCAAGAGAAGAAGGCTTGGAAAAACGAAAGAAAGAAGGAAAAAAGAAAGAAAACAGGAAAATGGAATAGAAAAAATAGGAAAAAGGAATAGAAAAAAGAAAAAATAGTAAAAAAGAAAAATAGAAAAATAAAAGAGAAAAAAAAGAAGAATGAATGAATGAAAGAATGAATAAGAGACAAACCTGTTATGTAGGCTATGTCCTAGTATATACTTGTTCTGTGACTGCCCATCATGCCAAGACAACAGAAAAAGTACAAAATAATTATTATCCTATATCCTTCGCGGTTCAAGTTTTCTTAATACACTGCTAAAGGTACAGCACATGGCAGCACAAATACAGTAATACAACACGTGTCAGAAGCGCAGTTTGGGGAAGCAACAGGTGATAAGGATGTAATGGCGAGGTGCTTGAGGCGTGAGTGGACTTAACTGCTTAGGGGACTTTAGGTTAATGGTAGTTTGTGGCTGGACTGGTTCATACTGAGGTGAAAATGACCATAGGGTAATACGAGAGAGAGAGAGAGAGAGAGAGAGAGAGAGAGAGAGAGAGAGCGCAGCGGCATTAATACATCGTGCTGGGCTAGTGCTTAGTACTGAGGCAGGCCTGTGGAAGTACTGCATTTGTGGAGACTGATGTTGTAAGTACGCCGGTAAGATGTAAGTCAGAGATGAGGGAAGTACAACACATGGCCAATGGACAGAGAGGATAGGGTAGGGTGTTGTAAGTAGGCTGGTAAGATGTAAGTCAGAGATGAGGGAAGTACAACAAATGGCCAATGGACAGACAGGATAGGGTAGGGTGTTGTAAGTAGGCCGGTAAGGTGTAAGTCAGAGATGAGGGAAGTACAACAAATGGCCAATGGACAGACAGGATAGGGTAGGGTGTTGTAAGTAGGCCGGTAAGATGTAAGTCAGAGATGAGGGAAGTACAACAAATGGCCAATGGACAGAGAGGATAGGGTAGGGTGTTGTAAGTAGGCCGGTAAGATGTAAGTCAGAGATGAGGGAAGTACAACACAAGGCCAATGGACAGACAGGATAGGGTAGGGTGGGTGTTGGGTGAACTGGGCTAAGATGAGGGTAGGAGGTGGGGGTGGGTGAGATTAGTACTCCCAGTGAAGATGGCTGCTGTGTATGGTTTAGCGTTAGTAGTGATGTCAGATTTATCTTTGAAGGTCATTGCTAAGGCGGTAGTAACAGGACGAGGTGGGCGGAGAGGAGTGAGTGGGACGGGGTGGGTGGAGAGGAGTGAGTGGGACGGGGTGGGTGGAAAGGAGTGAGTGGGACGGGGTGGGTGGAGAGGAGTGAGTGGGACGGGGTGGGGGGAGGGGAGTGAGTGGGACGGGGTGGGTGGAAAGGAGTGAGTGGGACGGGGTGGATGGAAAGGAGTGAGTGGGACGGGGTGGGTGGAGAGGAGTGAGTGGGACGGGGTGGATGGAGAGGAATGAGTGGGACCGCGAGGGTGGAAAGGAGTGAGTGGGACGGGGTGGGTGGAGAGGAGTGAGTGGGACGGGGTGGGTGGAGAGGAGTGAGTGGGACGGGGTGGGTGGACAGGAGTGAGTGGGACGGGGTGGGTGGAGAGGAGTGAGTGGGACGGGGGGGGTGGAGAGGAGTGAGTGGGACGGGGTGGGTGGAGAGGAGTGAGTGGGACGGGGTGGGTGGAGAGGAGTGAGTGGGACGGGGTGGGTGGAAAGGAGTGAGTGGGACGGGGTGGGTGGAGAGGAGTGAGTGGGACGGGGTGGGTGGAGAGCAGTGAGTGGGACGGGGTGGGTGGAGAGGAGTGAGTGGGACGGGGTGGGTGGAAAGGAGTGAGTGGGACGGGGTGGGTGAAGAGGAGTGAGTGGGACGGGGTGGGTGGGGTGAGTGAGACGAGGTGGATGGAGTGAATGGGACGAGGTGGGATGGTGGTGGGTGGTTGGATGGACGGAAAGGAATAGGTGAGGCAGGTGAGATGGACCAAACCGAGTCAGTGGGACAGACTGGGATGGTGGTGGGTGGTTGGACAGAGCGAAAGGAGTGGGTGAGGAGGGTGTGATGGGCCAAGACCGTGGTGTATGGTGCTCAACAGGGAAGGACAAGGATGCTCAGTAAAGATGGGTGTCGTGCAAGACGCGATGTTGATGGCATGAACACAGCTTCACAGAAGTTTGATGCTGGGGTACAGGGAAAAAAAAAATGAAAGAAAGGAAATGTGTTAGGTGTAAGGGGGTGGGTAGGGCAGGCGTGGTGGGTGGTGGGTGGTAAGACGACCTGTGAAGATGAAGATGGCCATGGCGATGCTAAAACATGAGAGAATTAGAACTCTGTAATTGTACTGCGGACAGTCACTAGTCTCCACCTACTGTTCCGGACGGAGGTCCTTAACTAACGGTCACTAAGACATGAACAGGACACCTCAGTAGTGTTCATAGGTCATGGTAGGGTACATTCTGTAGTAATTTAGTGATAATATGTCCATCGTCACCACTGTCTTCCGTGGGCAAGAGGCTGTTGTCGGGATTCGTATTAAAGGTCGCACTGAAATCTCCAACAGACATAACCCACATCTCGTTCACAACATAATACTGTTATGACTCTTTCTGACAAGCCCCTCCACTGCGAATAAAGGATTTGGATTTTTTTTTTCTATCAGCAATGCTCCATGCCAGAACACATAATCTGGGCCCTTCAGATTCTTTGCGCAGTCACCTCTTCTCCTGTAATCGTTGCGAGACTCTGAGGCGGGAATAATAATACCATCGGCGAAACCAACGGTCTCCATCTATGATTAACAGTAATACCAACAAAGCAACAACGATACTCCTCATATGCTTTCCCTCTCGCGCAGCAAGTAATTAACAACAGCAACAACGAAAAAAAAAAAAATAATAATAATAATAATATGCTGCCCGTTGCAGCAAGGCAGCTACGTAAAACAGGAGAAAGCCACTTCATTCCCTCACGCTGCAGTCTCTCAGGTGTCGTATGCAATGACCTACACAAAATTTCAAACCATCCACAGCCAGGACCCGCTAATAATGTTGATTTTACGTCTCTTCAAAGTGCCTGTTCTTCTACAGATTCCATACGCGCAGGAATCACCTCTGAACTGACCGATTTTTTTGTCTCTTCTTAAATGCTACCAAGGGTGCAGGCCAGTTTCCTACCCTTAAATGATCAGTACAATGGCAAACCAGCCTTGGGCCCTGACGAACCGAAGGGGTAATATGGCAACAGTTGATACAAAGTTAAGGTACTTACAAAACTCTGTAATTCTCCTTCACCGCACCATCAACAGGCTAAACACCTACCTGAAAATAAAAGAAACGATAGTTATTTTTTTTTTTTTTTTACTGACCACAGGAATCGAGTGCTTTGTGGCTACCAGGAAGTACATATATGACTTGAGTATCATGTAGGAAAGGCATGGAGCAGCAAAAGCATACTTAAGTACTGCTATAGGGTCCTCAAGACGTGAGGGGTCATAACTATTTCGTAAACTCATTCCGGTATGTGCAGTTAGAGCAATTACCTGATTATTTTGATGTTCAGCTTCACCAAAAGGAAGAACACTGAACGTCATTAGACAGCGTTTGAATTCGACCTAAGCTTTAAGAGGAAACCAGTGTAATCCATTTAGTAATAGGGCAGTAGGAGTACTAGATGGAAGAGTAAAAATAACCCTAGCAGCCCTATTTAACACTGGCATCTATATTCAGCAAATAATTACATACATAGGCCAACCCACAAAGATGTACAATATTCAGTATCATACAAACTAGTTTAGTCAACCTACGTCCAAAGACATTTCCTGTGTAAGGACTGTTTTATGTTAATATTAGAGTCGGGCATGAAAACAAACTCTTTACTGAAATCATCATCATCATCGTCAACATCATCATCGTTCCAACCTTATTGTCCCCTAACACTAAGCCAAAGGGATCCAAAAACATATACATAATGACATAACACTAGAAAAACTATGAACTGGGACCAATGAAGTGGTTCATCCATCCATTCATTCTTCGTTTGTCTTAAAAATTCTCGGCTCCTCCTCATTATCTAACGATCGTCACACATATATGCACTTCATAAAGATCATTCGGTAGACCCGAAGTAACAAAAGCAGTGCAACTTTTCTCATCTGTTTCTTTTATAAGACAACTCTGTCGCTTCGTTCATTTCAATACTTACTATACTCATATATATATACCCTGTTGTTAATTTCTATCATTCACACACTCATATATTTCTTTGGTTTCGTTCAATTCCAAATTTCACTTAATCACACATTAATTTCTTTCCCATATCAATCCATTCTCTCGGCCTGCCATGCCGCTTCATACACCCACGCTACAATATTGTTCATTCAACTACGATAATCCACTACGTCACTGCCACCCTACGTTACAGCCTCATACACCCACGCTACAATATTGTTCATTCAACTACGATAATCCACTACGTCACGGCCACCCTACCTTACAGCCTCATACACCCAAGCTACAATATTGTTCATTCAACTACGATAATCCACTACGTCACTGCCACCCTAACTTGCAACCAAATACACCCACGCTAAAGTACTGTTCACTCCACTACGCCACGGCCACCCTACCCAGCAGCTCAAGCATAACTGGTTGTGATATCCCAGACTTAAGGGTTAGATATATGGTTGATGTTAACAGTCCAGTCTTCCGTTACCTTGTGAACATCTGTAGACTTTTGGCGGAAGACCTTATATGCACTTAGGTGTTTTCATGGTCATTTATCTAGATCCCTTCCACCCTATGTAGCTGTGATGATGATGATGATGATGATGATGATGATGATACAAGCTAATGATAATGATGATTATAATGATTACTTAACTGTTCTTCTCTTAGCTACTTCACACACTAATTACCTTAACTCAATGAAGGAACACACCTACTTTTAATGTTCCTCATCCTCCCTGCTTAAGAATGTCAGTCTTCCATAACTTACTTCACACACATATATTCTTAGCTTCACCCTCTCACTGACCAGCTAATTGCCCGTCTAAACTTCCAACAACGCCAGACAATTTCACTGCATAACTTGGCTGCACAATCTAACTCTCCTCAACAACTAAACTTTCCTTTAACTTAATACCCTAACTCTCCACAACTTGGTCACTTGCACCAGTCACCTCATGATACATCCTGAACTTAGCCAATCAGTACACACCTGGTGACTTATAATACTAATACCATTAAAGATGAACCATACACTAATAAATTATACCAATAATACAGGATAATACAGTAACGATTTAGCTCTTCAGAAAGCTCACTGCAACACCCACTTACATACAAATCTGAGAAAACTACGTACACACACACACACACACACACACACACACACACACACACACACACACACACACACACACACACACACACTGCCAATATGAAGGGTATATTTTTCCGAGTACTTACGAGGCTGGAGTGAGCAGGTGTGTCAGAAGCGAGAGCAAGGTCAAGTGAAGAGTGCGTGGCAATGCAAAACACACTCCAGACTTTTAAAACATCATAAAAAAAAAAAAAGAAGAAAGAAAAACAGGTAAGCACATATGGTCCTTCAGAAGGTGACGTAGTGTGTGTGTGTGTGTGTGTGTGTGTGTGTGTGTGTGTGTGTGTGTGTGTGTGTGTGTGTGTGTGTGTGTGTGTGTGTTTATTATTACTATTATTTTTTTTTTGGCTCCTCACAGGACTGAGCGCGTGAGTGAGTATGTGAGGATCAAGGTGAGGTGAGGTGAGGGTATGGATGGTGTTGCGACCGAGGGTGAGAGGCAACTGGAGGCTGGGTGGGTCGAGGTGGTGGTGGTAGTGGACAGGTCGGTGAGGCGGCAGGCAGACACGCACGCGTTTCACGTGTGACGGTGGTGGTGGCGATTGTAGTACGGAGTGGTGGTGGTGGTGTTGACTGTGGTATGGAGAGATGGTGGTGGTGATTGTCGTATGAAGTAGAGGTGGTGTTGACTGAGGTATGGAGTGGTGGATGTGGTGGCTGTGGTATGATGGTGGTGGGTGATTGAGAGTGTGTGGTACGGTATGAGTGGTGGTGGTGGTGGTGGTGGTGATTCTGGTAAGGGTCCTAAGAGCGGTCATAAATGTGGTAATGGATGGTAGAAGTGGTGGTGGCTGTGGTACGAGGTAGTAGGGGTCGTTGTAACTGTCTTTTGAATTAAGTGATTGTGGCAAGTATGTTGAAAGTTAGTGGCTGTGCTGTCTGCAGTAATGGCGCTGAGTTGCAGCTAAAAAAATATTGGCTGTTTTAGCAGAGGGTAATGGTATTTGTGATGTTAGGTAGCAAGAAAACAGTAATGATCTCTTGGTGATGAAGATAGTGATAGTACTGGTGGTGGAATTAAGAGGCCATGAGAATGGCTGTGGAAAGAAAAGGAGGAAGGAGGTGAAAATAGAAGGGAAAGAGAAGGAGAGATCAGAGGAAAGAAGTGAGAGGGACACAAACGGAGGAGATAAAGATAAGGGACCTGGAGGTGAAGAGGAGAGAGAGAGAGAGAGAGAGAGAGAGAGGGGGGGGAAGAAAGCAGTGAAGAGATAGTCCATAAATCCGAGCTGTGTGGAGGAGTATGCAGATGAATGCAGGACGAGTGTGACGGCTGCAAACATAAGCCGTGATGCAGGTCTTCATTTCTCGTGTGTGTGTGTGTGTGTGTGTGTGTGTGTGTGTGTGAACAGAATAACTGAAACAGCTTTCAACTAATTTAAACTAAATTTGTTGGTGCGGTAAATAAACAGGCAAGGGGATAACCTATTGTTTGTGTAAACTCAGCGCCCCCGATACGTCGTAGTAAATTATAAGGACGGCTCTCTATCCGTCGTTTCCCGCTCGTTATACGTTGAAGTAAATTATAAGGTTGGTTGTCTGTGAGTCGTTTTCTGGCAGGTTTTGGAGGCTTTCTAGAATATCATCTTTGGCGATTACATTCGCATACTGAATCGTGTGTTTTCTTCTACGTCATTAATTAACATAAACATAGGTAACACACGAAATGATTTATCTCTTCAAAAATTAGTTTGTTAGGTATCTCTTGTTGGCTCTTTTTTTTTTTTTTTTTTTTTCTCGCTTAGAAGAGTTTTCCAAGCCCAGCTGTTTGGTTGCTGCCCAAGGTTGAATCTCAACTATTACAGATGAATAAAATCGTTGAATATATTCGTGAGTTAAGTATCTTGAAGGAAATGGGAATAAAAGTTATGTGAGTGACAAGGCAATTGCACACAATATGAAGAAATAAATTGGGAGGGAAAGTAATTTAGGGAGCCTCTTAAACCGATCAGAATAAAACCCCAACTCTGATATAAAAAGGATATTAATCATAACCATGAATCGGTTTAATCCGTATGGTCTATTGCAAACCGGAAATGAGATGTCAGCTGGGAGTGGCGGAATATACAGGTGGTTTTAAAAAAGTGGAAGAATTTCAAACGGCAGCTATTTCTTAGTTTTCTATATCCTTCGTCTTTTCAGGTTTTGGTGATGGGATGATGCTGTCCAACGTAAGTGAAGTACAAGTTGCCGGCAAAAATAGTTTTCAACAAGAGGATATAGTCAAAATCGTCCAGTTCTGATATGAGAACTAATCATACGTCACGGACCGACGCCAAGGTCCATACAGACTATACACCTAAGGACCATATCATAATGAGGATAGTCAACCACTCTGAGACCAAGGGTAGGCCACTGTCCACAGCACACACAAGGGCAACAGTGGACGTCCAGCATCAGCCACAAAGACGCAAGCCAATACTGATGCCGTGCGAAACTATGCCATCTGAAGCCTAAACAAGTCCCACCGCCACCGCTGCCCCAGACGATTTCGACTTTCTGCTCTGCTGTGAAAACCATTTTTGCTGGAAACTTATACTTCCTTCATGATTAACTCGCATAAAGGCCGCCTTCGGCGGCCTCCTCTCGATGTCAAGTCACTCCTATCTTCAGAAATGAGTCGTAACTGGGGAACCGGTGGCTCGATTGGACTGGAAATTGTTTTATTCTTCAAGTTAAAGCATTTTAACTGTACCATGCTTTAACAAAAATCGCGCTACATGCATCATTTTTGCTGTTACGGTAACAAACCAACAAACATACAAACTGGATCATTATAATATAGACAGCACAATCCCATCACAAAAACCTTGAAAGGAAAAAGATGTAGGTTCGAAAACAAAGAAATATCGGACGTTTCAAATCTTTCCACGTTTTTAAACACCCTGTATTTACACAATTGTCTCGAGGAATTTACAGTCGTAATTTGTGCTTCGTTTCGACTTCTGTTCCCAGCTAATCATTTACATTCCCGGAATGAAAAGAGAGAGAGAAAAAAAAGAAACGCAATCCACATCTCAAATTTTACAAAGGACTGACCGAGCTCGAGAGAAAATTTAATTAATTTTCAATTCTGAGCTAAAATAAAAACGCTGCGAAGAGTAATGGATCAGAAGACCGTGTAATGGCGTGTGTTTTGTGTCCAAATATTCCATCCGCGATCGTTTTTATCAACTTCAGTGTACGGCATTCTTTGTTTTAATTATATGATGTAAAATGCTGCCTTAGTTTTGTTTATAGCGATATCAGTTCCGTGTGACTAGTGTACCAGAGTTTGGGAAATGGTCATCATCATCATCATCATCAGGCACTTTCAGTCAATATTCACCATCATCATATCCCACTTTCCCACCACTACGCGGGGTAAAACTGGTTCGCCAGACTTGGTAATAATTCACACCTTAGTTACTGATGCACCTGATATAGAGAAAAGCAAACATGAAGCACACGCCAACAGGGTAAAAATGTACTAAGCCAGCGTTCTGTACAAACACCAAATGATTCCGGATGAGCAGCATTGTTTGATCATTTGTAGCAAGTGCAAGCATTCACACACACACACACACACACACACACACACACACAAAATGCATACATTCATTAATATTTTACATCGTTTGGAAAGAAAAAAAAAAAAAAGCACTCATGGTATGTAATCTGTCAAAAGGATGGTTAAATTGCAGTTTACGCGGTTATCATATTTATGCTATCTATTTTTAACCGAGTAATTCTATCTGCTGGTGCTACTGGTGGTGGTGGTGGTGGTGGTGGTGATGCAATTCATTGTGATGCAGTTTGGGGGAAAATGTAGGTAAAAGCGTTGTACAGACGGTGAAAAGGTACATGAAGGGCAGACCCATATATTGACTCACAATAACATTATTTTATATATCTACGAGTATAGGAAAAATACATTACTTAAACCAACAAAAAGTCGTATGTTTAAAACCAATGGAATTATTCAATACGAGTGTGTGCTTAATTTGGCTACTGGCGGTAATTAACAAATTGCTTTGAGTGCAACTGCATTGGTTCAGTGTATTACAACTGTAGTGTTGTAAACGCAGAAGCGGCTCTCCAAATGAACACAGTGAACATTAGCACATGTGTTCATGTATTTAAGCATACTGGACAAAAACTGGGTATTTAAATGTTTTACATACTAAATTAAACTTAATCCAATAATTCAGTTCCTTTACCACTCCACTTGGATAACGTTTTAGTCTATTATTGCCTTCACCTGACGATTTTATTTGACTCTGGAAAGATTTTCCGAACTGGATGTTAGATAAAACACTTTCACTACTGTATTCTGTCCTATGCTAAGTAAAATAAGCTGCTGGTATTAAGAAAAATTCATACGGTACATAAATACGTCATCGGATGACAAATACCAAATATTATTTTCATTTGCTCAGCAGTATATTAAATCAGGCAGCAACACATGTAAACAAAAACGAAAGTAATGGATTCTGGATGGGGTTAATGAATAATTCACTTATGTACCGTACATCAAGGGCGGAAAAAACATGAGTAATTGTACACAAACTTGCTACGACAGAAAAGACGGATTACTGTGTCTGGACGAAGACATAAACAAGATTGGCCTAAACTTAGTTGCGAAAATTAGTGGGGTAGTTTTCTTTCACCGAGTTTTTATGGTTATTGTTTTTGTGTAAACCCGGCCTGTCTGCGTGAGCAGATCCATCAACCACAGGCAAGCAGGCGCCAATGCAAGGCCGTCCCATGCTGGGAACTTATGTTCCCCTGCGGTAGACAGCGCCCCCCCTCCTTTTCATTTTTCATCCCTTTCTCACATCTTCGACATTACCAAAGTAGTCTCCTTCTCTACACAACGTCCGACTATGTTCTTTCTTCCTCATCATTACCTAATTCATCCCCTTCCCCCCCCCCTTCACCCTTCACTTTTACATCCCAGTACCACTCCGACATTCCCCTATTGGCTCCTTGCTTGCACTCCACAACCATCTCTTCTTCATATTCCTGCTCCCAAACTTATTCACCTGTCCCTTCACCCTTACTTCACATCACTCCCACACCTCCAACTTGTTCCCTCCCACACGCCACATTTCCACTCCCATTCTCCCTAACTCTCCTCCCCATCATTCTACATCCCCCTCCCACACATTTCCAACCTGTCCCCTTCCCCATTCCACATTTCCATCCCCATTCTCCTCATCTCCCCCTCCCCACCACTTCACATTCCTCTCTTACACCTCCCCAATCAGTCCCCTCCCCCACTTCACATCCCCACTTCCACTCTCCCCAGCTCTCCTCCTTCACCACTCTACATCCGTCTCTTACACGTCCCCAACCCCTCCCCTCGCCCACTTCACATCCCTACTCTCGCTCCCCCCATCTCCCCACCACTCTACCTCCTCCTCCTAAATCTCCTCAATTCGTCCCCTCCCCCACTCTACAACGACTCCTCACCAACATCTGACGTTTTGAGTGTCAGTTTTTCCAGCGGTGACACGAGAGGGGAGGTGCTTGTGTTTATACCCTCTTTAATAAATGCTGCTCTTTGTCTTGGCTTGTCTTTCTGTATACATGATAATTTATCCCTTATCATATGCCCTAACTTTCCTTTCTTTCCCCTCCAGTCCATTAACTGCTTGGCTTTATCTTTTCCCCTACATTCGTCTTAACAACAGACGCTACGGAAGCGTTTGGATCTGCACAAGTTAAAAGAAGTCTATTAACTACATCACAAATGGGAGCCCTTTCTAAGTTGAATAAAACTGTCCACAATGAAAGAAATTATATAAAGAAAAAAAAAAAAAACGCCTTGAGTTGAAGATTCTGACTGCGTTTGTCCTATTAAATGTATTAGCCATCAATTTCCCTAAATGTCAGAGTAATACCACTGAACATCCTATAGCTGATATATTCGTTCACTAATCCTTACCTACTGACTTTTGCACTGTTATTTTATTTCTACTGTACTGTATTCTTGCTAACGACAAACAATTTTACTTAGATTGCGATAAACCAGCTGAACTTGAGAGGTCAGACACGTCCTTTATAAAAGCCATTCAGTACAAGATGTCTCCTATATGAAGAATTATATCCCTTGGAAAGAGTAAGAAACCGCAAAAAAAAAAAAAAAAAAAAAAAAAAAAAATGCCATTATATTGATGGAGTTAAGTTGACCCCATTCTCCTCCCACTCTCGCTTCTTCACATCAAAAGCCTGACTAACATTAACCTCTTCACTGCGATGACGCTTCCTTTTACGCAGGCCATTATAAGACCAGCATAATTTGCTTTGGGGAAACCTTTCATAGTGAAGCAGTTTAATGGAGACTGATTCAGACCCCTTCACTTCTATGGAGTTTCCTTCAGTTAAATAAAATACCGTAGTTAGAAGCAAGAGCAAAAATAAAAGTACTGCAACATTCTGAAGGGCTAAAAGGAGGCCAAGGGAAACAAAAGTAAATTATCCATCACAAGCAAGAATAAAGGAAAAATACGTTACCGAATTTAAAGTTAAAAAACAAAAAACAAGGCCAAAGGAACCTAAGCAATCATCCAGTAGAAGCGAGAATATAGTCAAAGTATTAAAGGGGTTAAAAGTAAAGATCCCCAGGGTAAGAAATAATAATAAAGACGCTGTCGTTGTGGCCCCAGGGTCGTCTGATCGTGAACCCAGTGGACTGCCGGCTGACTTTCCTTCTCCTGCAGTCTACCATCCTCCTTTTGGGGATAGAAAGACTGATGTGGGACGCTTGTATATCCACAGCCTGTTTATATCTGTGCCACCACATGAAGGCGTCCCCCTCCAACACCATCAGTGCCTGAAAACCTCTAATGATGTCTACACCTATACAAAAGTGACGCAGGAATTTAATTGTAACCGTCGTCATTTTTTCCATAATATTTTTTGACCCACTGTCGCTTTCAAAAGCTTCAATCTTAGCCGGCCTCTTTCACGGCGACTTTTTCTTTTCTCTTTTTATTTCCGCTTCGCTTTCACGTCTCGCTGGCTCGCCTTGTCTGAATGTCAGTCCGATATATTTCTTTTAAATGTTGTGCCTCGCTTTTCAGTGTCAGGGTGTCTGTTAAACTCGACCTCTGATGTCAGGTTAAATGTGCCACTGACTTTCTTCGCTGAACTATTTTTTATTTCTGACGCTTGGTGTCCTTCCTTTTTTACCTTTTTTTATTCCTTACCGGTATCTTTTAATCTGACTACCTGCCTACCACAAAGCGCATTTTAACTGCCTCACCATCTGCATTTCTTTCTTATCAGTTGTTTCTCCTTACGGTGACTACGTCCTTCATAACTATGATAACAAACTGACACTGCTTAATCTCTCTCTCTCTCTCTCTCTGCATCACATCCCAGCGTTCACCACGCCTGGAAGTTCTACCACTTCTCCCCCCCACCACCACAACACCACATCACACCATACCAGTCTGGCCCAGTAGGTAATGCCATGGCACCACACTACACCACATCACTGCACCAGTCCGGCCACCATGTTAATACACACCATACCACTGCACCTTTGTTGCCCACACGTTAATACCATCACAATATCACATCAACACACTACACCACATCACTGCACCAGTCCGGCCACCATGTTAATACACACCATACCACTGCACCTTTGTTGCCCACACGTTAATACCATCACAATATCACATCAACACACTACACCACATCACTGCACCAGTCCGGCCACCATGTTAATACACACCATACCACTGCACCTTTGTTGCCCACACGTTAATACCATCACAATATCACATCAACACACTACACCACACCACACCACATCACTGCACCAGTCCGGCCACCATGTTAATACACACCATACCACTGCACCTTTGTTGCCCACACGTTAATACCATCACAATATCACACCACACCACACTACACCACATCACAGCATCAGTCCGGCCACCATGTTAATACACACCATACCACTGCACCTTTGTTGCCCACACGTTAATACCATCACAATATCACATCAACACACTACACATCACTGCACCAGTCCGGCCACCATGTTAATACACACCATACCACTGCACCTTTGTTGCCCACACGTTAATACCATCACAATATCACACCAACACACTACACCACACCACACCACATCACTGCACCAGTCCGGCCACCATGTTAATACACACCATACCACTGCACCTTTGTTGCCCACACGTTAATACCATCACAATATCACACCACACCACACTACACCACATCACTGCACCAGTCCGGCCACCATGTTAATACACACCATACCACTGCACCTTTGTTGCCCACACGTTAATACCATCACAATATCACATCAACACACCACACCACATCACTGCACCAGTCCGGCCACCATGCTAATACACACCATACCACTGCACCTTTGTTGCCCACACGTTAATACCATCACAATATCACATCAACACACTACACCACATCACTGCACCAGTCCGGCCACCATGTTAATACACACCATACCACTGCACCTTTGTTGCCCACACGTTAATACCATCACAATATCACATCAACACACTACACCACATCACTGCACCAGTCCGGCCACCATGTTAATACACACCATACCACTGCACCTTTGTTGCCCACACGTTAATACCATCACACCATGACAAAATGACACCACAGCACAGCACAGCATACCACTACACCATCACTAAATGACACCACTCCACACCACACCATAGCACGCCACACCACACCACACCACATCATAGCACGCCACACCACACCACACCACACCACACCATAGCACGCCACACCATTGTACACCACACACCACACCAGTTCTGTCCACACCGTAATATCATCACACCAGACGTAAAAATCATCAGGTTTGCTCTATACCCTGGCTCACTGATTTACTAGTTACTCGGCATGGACTGTGAAATGCCTGAAAGTTATGCATATGAAAGGCCAATTATTTCGTACACTTTGCATAGAGGAAAGCTTTACATGAGACTGTCAGTGTTTATGGTGGCGAGTGTATGCACGGGTAACCAAAGCTGTGTTGTATGTTCATGTCAACTGCTGGTCACCGTTATCTAGTTGTCAGGCTCGGTAAAAACAAACATATACAAAGGCTGGATTTTATGTTTTTGAAAGGGATGAGACGTGTAGGTGAAGCGCAAACACACACACACACACACACACACACACACACACACACACACACACACAAAGCAGGCATGCACACAAGCACTCACGCACGCAGTCATACAAATTAAAAATAATAATAATAATAATAATAATAATAATAATAACAATAATCTCACACTGCTTCCATCCAAATTAAACACAAAAATTACGCGACTATCAGCCATCACGTCCTCTCCATCAGTGATAAAAACCGTGATACGCGATAACATTATAAAACATAAAATAAGAAATCCTTTATCTATTCCATGTCAAGTACCGTAAATGTTAAGTATTTAATGAAGAAGCGTGTTGGTCGACCGCGTACCTGCGTCTTGCCGACCTAACCGTCAGTTACACTACCATCAGCCGGCATTATTCTACCCATTCTACTTCTACTTCATTTCGGTAATGTTTTGACCGAACTAAATCAACCTACGTCTATTTTCAGCCAATATAGTTACCTTCAAGTCTATCACATCAACTTACAATAAAAATCGATTCAGTTCATGCCTACCAATGTGTGTGCCAGAGTTCAGAGCAAGAAGTGTGATGGTTTTTGCGACATGACATTACAGGTTATCCAGGACTGGGTGGGGACAGCATAAATGTGTTGGGTGGGTGGATGGGTGTGGGCTGGATGGGCTGGGTTGGTGAGGGGAAGTGGGTCATGCCAGGGGAAGTGTATGTCGTGGAGGTGGGTGGTGCTGGTATGCCGGTAAGGTGAAAACAGTGGGTGGGACTGAAGGAAATGGGTGGGAGTGGCTGCCAGTGGCTGGAAGGGGTGCGTGGGATTGGGTGGAAAAGGGATGGGGAGATGGGATATGATGGTGGTGGTGGCGACACTAGCAGGCCACGATGGTGTAAGAATACCTTGTAAATAGGGCGCTATAGGAGGCCTGGTAGCTGAGACAATCATTTTATTAGTATTCACCACAGAGGAGAAAGTGAAGGAGGGAAGGGGAAGAGTAGTGGGTGTGGGGGCGGAGAGGACTAGTGGGATGGGCTGTGATGGTGATGAGTGAGAGGACTAGTGGGATGGGTTGTGATGGTGATGAGTGGTGGGGTTTGCAAGGGAGGGTGCATGATGAGGACATGGATGCTGAAGGTAGGACGGTGAGGAAAAGTCAAAGGTGAGGAGGAAAAATATAACGAGCTGAGTGGGCGAAAAGGAATGGGTGGGTTGGGTGGGCTGGGCAAAGATGGTGGTAGTTTGTGGGGCAGGGAAGAATTGGTACACTCAATGATGATGAGGGTTGTATGAGACCTGACATACGATTAGATCAGATTTTTCTTAAAAGTTCAGTGTGTGTGTGTGTGTGTGTGTGTGTGTGTGTGTGTGTGTGTGTGTGTGTGTGTGTGTGTGTGTGTGTGTGTGTGTGTGTGGAAGAGAGGGAAAGGCAAAGAAAAAATTGTGAAGTGAGTGGCGGCGGGGAGGGGGGTAGGGACAGACAAGGAAGTGGAGCGGAGATTGGTATGACAATCTGTGTAAATGGGAAGCGTAGGTGTGCCAGTTTGTGTTACGATGGTTATATCAACAGTTTTCTCTCGGATATTCCGTGTTGAGGGAAACAGAAAAAGTGTGCTGTGGTTAGACAGGTGGAGGAACGGGTGGGGATGGTGATGGTGGGCGGGGGCAGAGTGGGGTTGAGAAATAGGCATTGTAGGGTAGTGGATGTTGGAGTGGCCCTTGTGAGAGAGGATAGTGTTTGGAAACTCCCTGTACTGTTGTTTGCAGATGATACTGTGTTGTTGAGTGAAGACGAAGGGGAGCTGCAAGGCTTGGTGGATGAGTTCGGGAGAGTGTGTAAGAAACGGAATCTGAAGGTGAATGTAGGGAAGAGTAAAGTGATGGTCTTTGAGAGAGGTGAAGTCAGTGAATGTACAGCGGGGTTGGATGGTGAGGAATTGGAAAATGTGAGTACGTTTAAGTACTTGGGTAGTGTGATGAGTAAGGATGGAGGTTTGGAGGGTGAAGTGCTTGAAAGGGTAAAGCAGGGAAGAAAGGTTGCTGGTTCTTTGAAAGCAGTGATAAGAAACAGGGAAGTGAGCATGGAAGTGAAAAAGTTACTACATGACAGTATTGTGATACCATCTCTAACGTACGGAAGTGAAGCTTGGACGTTGTTGGAAGGACACAAGTCAAGAGTGAGAGCCGTGGAAATGAGTTATTTAAGAGGAGCCTGTGGAGTCACATGGAGAGAGAAGCTGACGAATGAAGATATAAAGGAACGTTGTGGTGTTGATGTGGATGTGATAGGGAGCGTTATGAGGAACACACTGAGGTGGTTTGGCCATGTGGAGAGGATGGAGGGTGAAAGACTGACGAAGAGAGTGTATGTGAGTGAGGTGGAGGGGGGAAGAGGGAGGGGGAGTCCGAGGATGAGATGGAGGGATGGGGTGGAGAGGTATATGAGAGAGGGGGGTGTGAGTTGGGAGCAGGGCAGTGAAATGGCGTGGGACAGGGCGACTTGGAGGCGATTTGTTTGCGGCCACCCCAAACGGGATTGAGGCGTCTGGCAATAGAATAGAATAGAATAGGTTAGGCAGTTTGGATATAACATTTGTGAAGTTTAAAGATTCTCCATGAAGAAAAAACCAACAACAATGGCATGAAGTTCGGCATACGTTTTTCTCACGTACCTAACGTATTACGACTTAAGCAAAAATTGCACGAAGGAAAGAAAAAATTAGAAGGCAGCCTAAGCTAATAGCATGAATAGCGCCGACGCGTATTTCTAAGACGATAAAAGCAGACAAGCTTAATAAACGTTTGTACCAGAAACTTACTGGCTGTGTACTGATTCCACTATGCTTCATGAAAAACACCACACACATTCCTACACCAAGGGAGTAAAGAACATGAATCTCTCGCCCTCCTCCCCTCTTAAACACACACACACACACACACACACACACGATAAACAGCCTGTATGCATGCTTCCCGACATTCTCACTTACGCACATGCCTTCACCAAACTCTTGTTTATGGCTTCATCTTTACCCTGCTCTTTCTCCCGACCCCCCCCCCCACACACACACCAGGGCAGCGCGTGCGTGAGGGGTGCATGAACCCTGGTGTGCTGGTGTGTGTGGTGTGGTTGGCAGTGTGGGGTTGGTAGTGGCTCTCTGGCCGTGGCTCCGCGCTGTCCATAGTCTGCTTCTTCCTGTCTTGCCCCACTCCACCGTGTCTGTGTGTGTGTGTGTGTGTGTGTGTGTGTGTGTGTGTAATAGTCTGCTGCTTCCTGTCTTGCCCCACTCCACCCAACACCCTCGCGATTCCACCCGTGTATGTGTGTGTGTGTGTGTGTGTGTGTGTGTGTGTGTGTGTGTGTAATAGTCTGCTGCTTCCTGTCTTGCCCCACTCCAACCCACACCCTCGCGATTCCACCTGTGTGTGTGTGTGTGTGTGTGTGTGTGTGTGTGTGTGTGTGTGTGTGTGTGTGTGTATTTGCGTGTGCGCGCGCGAGTGATTTTGTCCTCGTGTGTGGAATAGAAAACATGGCACACTGACTTTTTTTTTTTTTTTTGTAGTAGTGAACATAGGCTGAACCCGAAGTGTTTATACTGTGTCAAGAAACAAAGGAGTTACTTGGTCACAAATCATCCTAGCGTCCCAGCATCCCTCCACTTGCTGACTGACTGACGGTACGAGGCTGAGTTCTACGTCTATCCTTCTCTTATATCTACCTTTCTCTCCGTACCTGAGCGTTCAGGCATTCATAATATGTTGGTTTGCCTGGGGAATATTCTCATCCACTCACTGAAGGTAAGGGGCTCAGTTTTATGTGTAGCACTATGGTATCTATTGTATCTACCTGTCTGTCTATTCATGCACGGAATTTATTTATTCGTATTAAATGCATATATATATATATATATATATATATATATATATATATATATATATATATATATATATATATATATATATATATATATATATATATATACACACACACACACACACACAACATAATAAATGGGAGAAAGAACTACAGGTTTGAAGCATGCCAGTTGTAAAAGAAAAAAAAAAAGTCAAATTAATGTTCCGTTCATTCTGCGATGCCAGCGTAGCCTATACTGCGTTTAAATGATTGGACTCTGTTGGCAGAAAGAAACACAGACTGAATAAGTTTCGCTGTTGACCTACTGCTTGCATGAAGGAAAGATAGTACGACATCTGTTAATTCTTGCAATAGGAAACTGGACGAAGTGGCTATCCTGTCTGTCTGTCTACTCATTTCTATCAAACATATACTTATTGCCCTATTCCTTGGCTGTGATTCAATTATTTTCTTTCGTTATATTTATTTAAGCTATTGAACACTTACATATCATTCTGACTGTGTTTATCTCTCGATCTGTTTACCTATATATCTTCTGTACCCATACAACCTTTAATCTGTCAATCCAGTCATCTTTCCATCCATCTACAATTTCACACATCGGTGCATCCATATAACGCTTCCTCCATTAATGTATCCAGTTAATTCTTCATCAGCTACTTCAGTTGTAAATCGTTTCATCGTTCTTATCATTCATTTGTCTCTTTACCTACCTAACCATCTAGCTACTCATCCATAATATATCTACTTGTATATCTATCAATAAAACTATCAATGAATGATGTATAAAATTCTTATAGGTTCAGAGGACAACAAAGATTTCTCTTCCACCAACTTCTCATTTAACTGAAAGAGGAAAAACTATTTTAAAAAATCTACCCAGATATTGTTCTACTTAAACTGACAGTTTTTATTGGATTCACTTTAACTATTATCATTATTACTGATATATGTACGTTTGCCAAGCAAGAGCAGGGTATAGTTTGGGTTGCGTGTCCGTCCCCCCCCCCCTCTGTGTGTGTGTGTGTGTGTGTGTGTGTGTGTGTCTGTGTGTGTGTCTGTATAAGTTTTGATCCGCTTTAGTCAAATCTGGTGGAAGAACTGTCTGACAGTCGATAAGGACGCACAATGTTTTTGAGAACAACATATCGAAGGTCAAGGCCAAAGACCCAGGTCAAAGACTGACCAAGCAAAGTTATCTTTAACAGTTATTATCTCACACAGACCCAGCTTGTTGGAAGGGGTTAAGGATAAGGCATAAACGAAGGACGTCAGTCTGAGAAGAATTACTCAGAGGTCAAGGTCACAAGGTTAAATTTCAACTCAGATGACTGTCAACAACACATATCTCATAACTTTGATCTGATTCGGATCAAACTTGGTGGCAGTGTTCAGGATCAGCCAAGGGGTTGACATTTAAATTTTTAGAACAAGAAGTCAAAGTTCAAGGTCATATGACAAGGCCAAACTTATACAAGTTTTATCCAATTTAGACCAAATTTTGTGGAAGGCTTCAAGGTAAGACAAAGACAAAGGAATCAGAGTCCGAAATCAAAGGTCAAAGTCTCAGAAATACGTCAAAGGTCAGGGTCACACGGAAAGGTCAACTCGAACAGTTTGGATCATATTTGAACCAAACTTGGTGGAAGGGTTAAATATGAGGTAAAAATAAAGGGATTAGATTTTGAGAATAATCAGTCAAAGGTCATGGTCAGAGGGCAAAATTAAATGTTTGATGCTAAGGCCAATTGGTGGGTGTGGGTGTTGGTGTTGCACTCTGACTGCTCCATTTTGTTATCATCATCATTATCGCCAACATCATTTTCAACATTCTTCCTCTCTTGATAGCAACTGATGATCATTACTGTCACCCTATCGCCATCAACTGTTTCACTATCCTGTGTTTATTCCCAGCCTTCATCTCTCCTGTGTAACATTTTATCACTGACATTATCATCACCACAGCCATGTCCGTTCACTATTTTGGCTGTGGAATGAAAGATGACGATTGTGCATCCGTCTGCGTTTACCTCTCAACATCATCGTCGTCGTCGTCATCTTTTCTTCCATCAGGCTTGTGCCGCGAGAAAATAAGGGTCGTGTTTCTGTCTGCTTTCAGCTTCTCTACTCCTCAGCCATCATGATCAACATTATTATAATCATCTGAAAATCATAATAATCATAACTTGGCCATGTCATCCCGAGGACGTCTGTTAAAAATGTTATTGCTGCTATTGCCAGGCTGACTGACTGAGGATATAAGTGACTTTTTCCAACTCGAGAGGGTTGGATATCATTTTCACGAGCACCTCCATTGCTAGAGCACTCTCTGAGCATCAGCAAAATCGTGTTACAATATAAATAAACAAATAAATAATATATATATATATATATATATATATATATATATATATAGATATATATATATATATATATATATATATATACACACATACTCCGTCTGTGTGACAGGGTTTTCCTCTTTTGTCTCCCGTCCCTCGAAAAGCTCTTTTTCTATCTGCCTGTATTCTTTGTCTCTTTTCTTTTATCTCTCACTTTCTTTCTTTTAGCCCTTCTCTCCATCAGTCCATCCATCTATCCATTATCCGTCCGTCTGTGTCTCTTCTGTCTATATCCTTTGCAGTGAGTATCCTGCAGTAATATCTGGTAATTTATATGCACGAATTCTTTATCTAGTATTATCAACATAACTATTTATCCACTAGACCCGTTTGCGGCCAGAAATAAAAATCATAATGAGCCAAAAAAAAGGAGTAATTCGATGCATCCGAATTAACTAATTGGTGTTAAGCAAAAAGAAGAGCCTCAGTTCCAGTGGCCATCCAGACTGGAAAAAGAAGAAAAAAAAGCGTTGATAACTTTGACTGGAAAAAAGTGTTTTGCTATTGTTCGTTGCCCTCTTTACTAAAGGACATAGAGAAGAATGTTGGAGTCTCTCTCTCTCTCTCTCTCTCTCTCTCTCTCTCTCTCTCTCTCCCTCTCTCTCTCTCTCTCTCTCTCGATATCCTACGTCTTTCGGTCTTTCTGTACCCCACATCACTATCATTATCTTTTTTTGTGTCAGGCAATCAATCCATCTATCTCCACAAAATTAATAGCCAACTTTATCACCACATCTCTTACCAATGTTAACTTCCAACGATGCTGTGCCAATTTAGGAGACCAACTCAGATAAAACAATGAAACCGTATATGAATACCGCTATTGTGTGCACTTAGAGCAATACGTAAATCAAGCACTAACTGCTAATTCATCGCGTGGTTGGCAGCCAAATAGGGAAGCAAAGTGTGTTTATTAAGGCTGAAGGCGTAAGTGAAAAGTGGAGCACATGAGTTAACGTCAAATACATCACCAGTCGGTCAGAGTAAAACATATTCGGGATTATTTACTGTTCAGCTTTCCTAGCTCTTTTACTGATGACGACGACGACGGTGACGACGACGATGATGATAGTTACGGTAATGAAAATAATATTACTGTTAATAATAATAATAATAATAATAATAACAACAACAACACAAGTGTTGTGGTGGTGTAGTTTAGTGTGTTTGTGTGGCACTGGTGCAGTGCAAGTGTTGTGCTGGTGTAGCTTAGTGTGTTGACATAGTGACACTGGTGCAGTGCAAGTGTTGTGCTGGTGTAGCTTAGTGTGTTGACATAGTGGCACTGGTGCAGTGCAAGTGTTGTGCTGGTGTAGCTTAGTGTGTTGACATAGTGGCACTGGTGCAGTGCAAGTGTTGTGCTGGTGTAGCTTAGTGTGTTGACATAGTGGCACTGGTGCAGTGCAAGTGTTGTGCTGGTGTAGCTTAGTGTGTTGACATAGTGGCACTGGTGCAGTGCAAGTGTCGTGCCGCCTCAGATGAACTGCCCCACATATCATGGATCAGGGATGGGGTGGGAGTGTGCTGTGGTGTTGTGATAAGTTGTGCGTTGTGTTTTGTCGTGTGGTTATTTCTTCCGGCAGACTGTGTGTGTGTGTGTGTGTGTGTGTGTGTGTGTGTGTGTGTGTGTGTGTGTGTGTTATTCTTGTTGTTGTCGTCGTGGTTGTAACCCCAGGTGGAATGCAGGCTAAAGTTCTCTCTCATCACCAGCCCACCATCATCAGTTCCGTGGATATGGAAGGAGATGAATTATGTCACAAACAACAGCCTATACATAAGGCATAAACTGTTGTGTGTGACCCATCAGATGAATCATAACGTTGAAAATGATTATAATGACGCTAAACACCAGAATAGAACACTGAGTACTGATTGATGATAGAGATTTGTTGCGTTGTTGCATGATACAAGATGTTCCCGTGACATGAGCAGACGTGATTCCTACATAAAGAGAAAATCAAATAGCCCGTCAACGCGGAAGCAGATAATGATAATAGTATACAGCATGACATAGGACGGAAAACACCTCTCTGTCTCTGTCTCTCTCTCTCTCTCTCTCTTTCCATATTTTAAGCCACAATCTCCAAACTCTGAGCACCGACATAACTTTGCTATTGAAGGTTAGATGGGCTGTATAATTTGCTTACGCGATGAAGCTGTTTATACGAAGAACAGACTTTTTTATCAACTTACCAAGAAGACTTAAAATATTTTGAGACGTGGCACATAAACCCCTTCAGCCCCCGCATGTCATATTTACTTTGTGTTTGGTTCTTTAATGTTGCTGCCGCCAAGCGATTTTGTTCAAGGTGGGACAAATCTCTCGCAGTGAAGATATAATGAAGAATAAACCTGACCCCAATAAGTAAAGTTTTTTCTAAGCTCAGTAAAGAGATTGGTCGATGACATGAACAGAATAGTGTCACGTCAACAAAGAGAAGGGATGAAGACGAATATGCATCATACATCTCCCCCCCCCACCACCACCTCCACCCTCCCTCGTACACATCAACACGTGCAAAGACGAGTAATGTCACCAACTTACGAGGCTCTGTAGGAATTCCTTACTCGTTCAGCTGTTCACGACCTATTCTTCTTCTTCTGCATGTTATTAATGTAGTCTCTGCCAATATAAAAACCATATAATAAGAGAGAAGAGAATACTGAAGTGTAAAATATAAAATAATTTGCCATGGAAGAGGTCCTATTAAGTTTCTTTTTTATTCCCGTAAATATGAGTGCGGTCCAATGAGTCCTAAATATTTTCACAAACATATTTAAAGGTTCATGGAAAGAACTCCCGGAACTATAGCTGAACCTAGTATACAGGATTATGGTCTTGCAGGCTACTAACCTTCCCACTGGACAAAGGTCGATTATGGAAGAGGCAAAAGAAGAGTGCCAGAGAGAGAGTGGAAGGGATGACTTGAAGGTCCTCGGGTGGTGGAATGGACTAGATGAGGGGAAGAGAAAGAGGTAAGGAAATATGAAGAGAAAAGCGGGAGAAGGAATGGGAAGGACGAAGGGCAGGAGGGAAGGAATAATGTGAAGGAAGAGGTGAGAGAAAGAAGACAGTTTCGGAAAGTAGGAGGAACAGAATATTGGAAAAGGAGGTGTGAGGGAAAGCACAAAGGAACATGGAAGGGACCAACAGAGGGAGAGAGAGAGGAGGAGACGAGAGAAAAACAAGGATGAGATGAGAAGGAGGTAAGAAATGCGAAAATGAAGACGGAAGGAAAGGCAGTCTTAGAGTAGGTGGAAAAGAACTGTGGGAGGGAGAGTGAGGGAAAGCAGAAAGAAAAACAGAAGGAATGGACGATGAGTAGGAGGGAGAAGGTGGGGAAAGAAAGATGATTTGTGTTAGGTAAGAAATGCAGGAGGGGAGAAGTGAAGTCTGGGAAAGGAGATAGGGACAGTGAGAAGGAACGATGGGGAGGAAAGCAGAATGAAAAGAAGAATGACAGCGAGAGAGAGGGGAAGAGAAAGACCCATCACTAAAGCACCAACAGATACATACCGTTGCGCCCAAGACGGATCCATTATTACCACACAAATGAATGATTAATATGCAGAGTGGCAATCCCATATCTAACAAATGAACGCCTGGTTTTAGTGGATTACGACGCTCCAAATGGATTTAGCCGTATGGGGATTAAAACTATGGAATGGTTTGGATTTACTGATCACCTAATGCCACTCAGGGAAAGGCAACTGGTCACTTTTGCATTTAGTTACTGGAATGAGCAGTCTAAACCTTGGCCCCAACACACCAGATGGGGCAATAAAGGAAGAAGGGATACACTCCAACGGAAACAAAACAACAGTGAAGACAAAAATGATTGAAATATATGGTCATAAAACAATAAAAATATAAAATGACCAATAAAGGTGAGCTGACTCAGAAAAAGCAAAAGAAATTAACTTCGCAACCCCAAGGGATGTGAGGAAAAAGAAATACAGTATATATACGGTACTGTACTCAAATTCTGAACAAAGAGAGAGAGAGAGAGAGAGAGAGAGAGAGAGAGAGAGAGAGAGAGAGAGAGAAACTGAAAAATACGAGTGATGGTGTGCGGGAGAAATCTTTTATATTGGTGGAGGGGAAGGAGGTAAGTAATAGACGTGGAGGGGCATTTGAAACAGCTCTTGAATATGACGTTATGAAGATATTGCCAATAAAGTAGAGAGAGAACAACTGGATGGGAGAGAAGGAAAGGGAGAGATGGAGAGGAGGAGGAACGTGAAGGAGGGAAATGCAGGTGAAGACGGAACAGACGAGAGACAACCAGGGGAAATGTATTGTTATGTTCAATATTCCTTGGACACACCTGTGGACATACGGCAAATCAGATATTACTCACACCTGTTTGTTGTGTGAAGTTATACAGGACAAAGAGTAAAAAAGACTTGTTTCACGGGTCATTTTTTTATGAAGATATTTTTTCGTATTATATAGTCAGGCGACATCTGATTATATATTAATGATGAGACAGAGTAAAAACTGAGTGGATGAACAATTTGGAGGAAGTCTGAGTGTAAATTGGAGGGTTTGCAGAAGCTGTTTTGTAGTACGTCAAAAATTGCGATAAGAAGGGTGATGAAGGGCAGAATGAAAGTGGAAAGGAAAATGAAAACAGATAAACAGAGGATTTTATCAGTACTGAAATGAAGAGATGAAAGTCAGTTCTGGTATTACTGGCTGTGGAATGACTGGAGAAGAAATACAAGAAGAGCGATCAGTAGGACAGAACTGTGTGAAGCAAAGGAAGGTCAAAATGGAAGAAATTATCAGGGGCTGCTGGAGTGAGTTTCGAAATGTTGAAATATAAGGGAGAGACAGTGGCGGAATGGACCTGAAATATAAGGGAGAGACAACGATTGAATGGAACTGAAATATAAGAAGGAAACACTGGCTGAGTGGAAATGAAATATAAAGGAAAGACAGTGGCTGAATGGAACCGAAATATAAGTGAGAGACAGTGGCTGAATGGACCTGGAATATAAAGGAGAGACAATGGCTGCAGGATACTGAAATATAAGGGAGAGACAGTGGCTGAATGGACCTGAAATATAAGGGAGAGACAGTGGCTGAATGGACCTGAAATATATGGGAGACAGAGGCTGAATGGACCTGATATATAAGGGAGAGACAGAGGCTGAATGGAACTGAAATATAAGGGAGAGAGACTGGCTGAATGGAACTCAAATATCTGCAGACTGTCCTGAGAGAAAGATAAAATACTACAGGACTGAGAATATTCTCAAATTCCATTGAATACTCCGTTACAAAAGTATACCTGCCTCTACTTTACAATGAAGGACTTTATCGCCCGTAGTCTTGAAACTGAGGGCAAGGGTTACCCTTCCCACACCGCGCTGGAAGTGGCAGCTCACACCTTCAACTTAAGTGGTAATCTTGAAAGCGTGAGAGCGCACCCCTTCGCGTGGGCAGGCGCCGCAAACAGTTGATAGAAGTGATTAATTTAAAAATAATAATAATAAAAAAACATGTACGACAGTTTCTAAAATACACATACAGTATAAACTCGTATTGTCAGCAGTTCTTACCTCTTTATCGTTAAAGACTATGGTCTATTTGATTGACCTGTGCAGTTGAGAAGTATGGGGCAGTTGGGGTGTGTTTGATTCGCGGCTGCTGATTGGCCGCCGGTGATGTCACTGAAGTAAATGCAGGCATGTATTGTAGTGTAACATGCAGACGTAGGTGTGCACCGAGGGTGGGTATTATAATGCATGCAACATGCGGACGTGGGTGTACACCGTGGGTGGATGCTGTGCAACATGCGGACGTGGGTGTACACCGTGGGTGGATGTAGTGCAACATGCGGACGTGGATGTACACCGTGGGTGGATGCAGTGCAACATGCGGACGTGGGTGTACACCATGGGTGGATGTAGTGCAACATGCGGACGTGGGTGTACACCGTGGGTGGATGTAGTGCAACATGCTGACGTGGGTGTACACCGTGGATGGATGCAGTGCAACATGCGGACGTGGGTGTACACCGTGGGTGGATGCAGTGCAACATGCGGACGTGGGTGTACACCGTGGGTGGATGCAGTGCAACATGCGGACGTGGGTGTACACAGTGGGTGGATAATTTACTTTAAACGTTACTCATCGTTTTATAAAACTTTATAATCAACTTTTATTTTCTCTGATAACAGTAAACTTTTAAAGCTAATTTTGACCTCTTTAGCTTCGGAAATTATTCCATATTTTAATAGGCTGCTTATATTGCAGGCAATTTTAAAATATAAATATGTTAAAATAAGAAGAGCTGTAGAATCATATCATCGGCGGCCAATCAGCAGCCGCGTATCAGACACACCCTACTCGCCCCATACAGCTCAGCTGCACAGGTCAGTCAAATAGACTATACCCTATTTGATTGACCTGTGCAGCTGAGATGTATGGGGCAGTTGGGGTGTGTTTGATACGCGGCTGCTGATTGGCCGCCGATGATGTAAACCTACAGCTTTTCTTATTTTAACACCTACATATTTACATTTTTAAAATGCCTACAATATAAGTAGCCAGATTAAAAAAGGAATAATTTCCGAAACTAAAGTGGTTAAAATGAACTTTAAAGGTTTACTGTTATTTAAGAACATTAAAGATGATTATAAAGTTTTATAAAACGATGATTGACGTTTGAAGTTATCCACCCACGGTGTACACCCACGTCCGCACGTTGCACTGCTTCCACCCACGGTGTACACCTACGTCCGCATGTTGCACTATAATATCCACCCACGGTGTACACCGACGTCCGCATGATGCACTACATCCACTCACGGTGTACAGCTACGTCCGCATGTTGCACTACATCCACTCACGGTGTACACCTACGTCCGCAAGTTGCACTATAAAAGCCATCCACGGTGTACACCTACGTCCGCATGTTGCACTACATCCACTCACGGTGTACACGTACGTCCGCATGTTGCAATACAATACATGCCTGCATTTACTTCACTGACATCATCGGCGGCCAATCAGCAGCCGCGGAACAAACCGTACTTGCCCCATACGTCTCAAGTGCACAGGTCAATCAAATAGACTTTATATCCACCCACGGTGTACACCTACGTCCGCATGTTGCACTACATCCACCCACGGTGTACACCTACGTCCATATGTTGCACTACATCCACCCACGGTGTACACCTACGTCCGCATGTTGCACTACATCCACCTACGGTGTACAACTACGTCCGCATGTTGCATTACATCCATCCATGGTGTACACCAACGTCCATATTTTTCATGAAATCCACCCACGGTGTACATCTACTTCTGCATGTTGCACTACATCCACCCACGGTGTACATCTACTTCCGCATGTTGCACTACATCATTCCTGGACCAGCAGCGGCAGCAGCAACATCTCATCTCTCTCAAGCATGGCCTCTACTTCTGCCAAAGCTCGCGACCCGTTGAGGGGGGCTGATACTGGCAACACTAGGCCTGAAGGAGGAGTGCAGACCATCACCATCACCGGCACCGTGAAGTGGTACAGCATCAGGGCGAAGTACGGGTTCATTCGTGCATCGCTCAGGGATCGCTGCTACCTCTTCACGGCGCCCCTCGCTCTCGTTACGCCAGGGCGAGACAGTGGAGTTTCACAATCACCAGACACCGAAGGGTCCCGAGGCTAGAGACGTCACTGGGCCGGGAGGTGCAGCTGCGCATGGCTCTGCTTATGCACGGCGGCGCCCCATGGCCCAAGGGCGCCGGCCTGTGGATCCCCGATGTCTTGGGGATGTGGATACCATTGTCGCCATGTGTATCGCGACAGCGAAGGCTTTCTGTGGCGATGACATGGCAGCGATGCTCGTTCTTCTCCCCCAGCTTTTTGAGAAGAACGGGCTGCCGCGCCTTGTCATCCCACAGAGCTTCGCTCATGATACACAGGCAGCCCCTCGTCAGGAGCGTCGTTCCGCCACGCTGCAGCCTCCTAGACCCCGCACAACACCGCGGAAAAGGCTGCAGCTCGACGCTCCTCTCAACAGAGCGACTGCCTCCTCCACCACCACCTCTGCCGTTGCCATGGAAACCGCCGACGCTCCACACAGCCCAGAGCCTCACCACTCGCCGCCTGCAGCCGTGGAGAGAGTTGCTTCCCCTGCTCTTTCCATCACCATGCAGAAAGAAGACTCTCCTTTCCTATCACCACGTGCCACATCTACTGTTGAGACTCCAGTGTCGTCTCCGCCCCAAGAAAAGGCAGAAGAAGAAGAAGGGGAAGGGCAAGCGCCAGGGCAAACCTCCACCCATTGCCCAGCGCATCGCCAACGCTCTTCCGCCCCTCGATTCTGCTACGGCCGCCCATCTAGCCTCCTGCAACGACACTGACCTCCAGGAGATTCTCCTTGACCTGTTTACGCCAGCCGACCCCGACGACGCTTCTGCTCCGCTCTACAGGCAACTGTTCGTCGACCTGAGGAAGGCGTACATTGCACAGTCAGCCTCGAGTCACGACTGTTTGACTGTTTAGTTGCAGATTCTCCGAGGTGTGCAGTCCTAAACTTTATTGCAACTCAGCTGCTCTCATAAAGCCCTCAAGTAACACCATCGATTTAATATCTGACGGGCTTCCATCATCTGCCCATGTCCACTCTTCTCTATGAAGGTGGACGAATCTACAACAACAACAACAACAACTGCACTACATCCTCTCACGGTGTACACCTAGGTCAGCATGTTGCACTGCATCCATCCACGGTGTACACCCACGTCCGCATGTTGCCTGCATTTACTTTTTGTTTCGTCTCGTTGTAATTAACCATCTCAGGAGAAGCGGAGAGGTCTTTTAAAACGATAAAAATATTAAATGCTTATTTTTTTTTCTTTACACGATTTTTTATCCCTAAATTAAACTTATCACACACACCATACGGTCCTACAAATTCTACATAGTTTTCTTTGCATAAGGCTACTATATTGTGACGAAGGGGCACGCGAAGGGGTGCTATGAGACTCCCCGTGGATTCCAGTACTTTGCTGTGGTAATCCTTTCCCGGGGAACGCTCTCCCTTTCGTGTGTTAAGATTACCAAATGATACGGGTAGTGCAAGGTGAACGCCTGCCCACAGTTTAAGACTACGGCCCTATGTCACTTTCCTCCCCGACGCATATCAGCGAGAATCACCTACGGGCAAGAATCACACCAATCCTCTCTCAGATAAGAATGATTAGTGAGTAGAAAGAAGTGAGAAGAATATGACGTGATATATTAGATGAACCTTTGTCCCAGACACAGGATGAGGAGAGTGGATTGTAAGGCAGTCATAATAGTTTGTCTTTGCGCCGTGGGAAAGGAATATTGTAGGATAATTATGAGAGACTGGGAGTGACAGAACCAATGTAATAGTAGGAAATGAACAAGAGGTTTTAGAAGATGGTGGGGTTTAGACCAGATCTTCTCTCTGTTGAAGCAAGCAGAGATAGAAAAGAGGAAGCCGTATGTTGCCTTTCTGGCTCTGGAGAAACATATGTTGAAGCAGACAGACAGGAAATATTGGTGCTGGGAATATATGGAGCAGGTGGGAAATTACAGGGTGCAAGGGCGGTGAGAAAACGTAATATCCATTTCCTTAATCATCCTGAAAATCTGGGACTCGTGGAATTCTGGTATCATTCATACCCTTTATACGACAAAGGTATGTGTGTGTGTGTGTGGGGGGGAATTGTGAGCGCATGCGTGCGCGCGTTTCATACCACGAAGCAAAGGAATGAGCTACGTCTCGATCAAGAGATCAAGGAAGGTGCTTATAGTTCGAAATGGATGGTGGGAGGAGGAGGTGAGGGGTTTAAAACTGTGTCCGAACGCCAGACCATTCATGGTTTCCTGGCCACGGCATCGACAAGGCCTGGATACCTTCTTTGGATCGCGACTGTACATCGCCTGAGTGGATGGTCATCGCCCCAACTTACTATAAATCTTTTTGATGGAGGAAGTGCTGAAGTAGTATCATTCATCAAACTTCCTGGATGGGTCGGGTATTCAAGTTTTATGATGTACCGACAGTAAATGAATAAAGAAATATACACACATTAGACTAAACACAATACTGATAAACCAACAATCATTCAAATTTCTATTAATCGCAACACAATTACTTGTTGAATATCGTTATGTCCTGCGTTCCATGTTATATTACACTCACCATATATATCATCCGGATGTTTATCACGGAATACTTTTATTTCAGTGCACCAAGAGGTGTGTATTATATTCCTTTCACTATATACATCACAAGAAGGTTAATCTTACTTTAGGTCATTACACCCAGAAGCCTGTATTATATCACATATTATCTGCAGTACTAAAGCTTTTATCAAGGTATACAGTACTTCAGTATACCCAGTGCCTCACATCATGCTTCACTCACTATATACATCATCTCAATGTTCATCACGTTACATTAGAGCCAGAAATCCTATCTTGCCACCCTGAGCAAGTCTTTAGTACCAATTAGCCATAAGCCGTCAGTCACCCCGGGGCCATGTGCCAACTGTTCCCTTCCCATCTTGTTAATAGGAACTGGAGGCCAAGAATGTAAACACGGTTAATTAGATGGGCAGGCGGAAGCTGATTTTAACGCCGGGGAGTTGGTTAGCGCGTGTCTATACCCGATACAGAAGGTACGATAGACAATGTGGGCAATAGATACACGAGGGGAGTTGGTTAGCGTGCGTCAGTACCCGATACAGAGGGTACGATAGACAATGTGGGCAATAGATACACGAGGGAAGTTGGTTAACGCGTGTCAATACCCGATACAGAGGGTACGATAGACAATGTGGGCAATAGATACACGAGGGGAGTTGGTTAGCGCGTGTCAGTACCCGATACAGAGGGTACGATAGACAATGTAGGCAATAGATACACGAGGGGAGTTGGTTAGCGCGTGTCGATACAGAGGGTACGATAGACAATGTGGGCAATAGATACACGAGGGAAGTTGGTCAGCGCGTGTCAATACCCGATACAGAGGGTACGATAGACAATGTGGGCAATAGATACACGAGGGAAGTTGGTTAGCGCGTGTCAATACCCGATACAGAGGGTATGATAGACAATGTGGGCAATAGATACATGAGGGGAGTTGGTCTGTTGTCCATTAAGGTGCGGCCTGAGGGTACGATATACGATAAAGGGGAATGAATACACGAGGGGACTGAGAGAGCAGACGGAGGGGTATTGAGGAGATGCGAGAGGCCGCCACAGACTAAGGTGGGGGATAGATTCGTGATGTGAATGTGAGAAGGGAAAGAGGGAATAGGGGATGTAAATAAGGGAGAGTGGTATAGGGAAAATGGAAGAGAAGGAATGTCACAAGCAGAGAATGACAACAGACAGACGGAGCGTAAGGAAGACTGTGTTATAGGCAACAGAAGGAAACAGACAAGTGACAGAACCTAGAGGGAACGCAGAAGGAAGGAAAAAGGGGTATATGAATCCGGGAACTGAGGAAATACAAGTGATCTGAGGAGAAGAAAGAGGAGGAGAAGATGACACAGACACTGGAGGGGAAGAAATGTTTGAGAAACAAGGAATAGGGTGCAAGAGCCATAGGAAGGGAACAGATACATGAAGGGAAGGAGAGAGGAGACAAAGAGAAGGGAAGAGAAGCAAAATAAAGGACAGGAGGAAAGAGACTGAAACAGTTACCAGAGAAGAGATACATGAGGGGAATGAGAGGAGGTGGAGGTGTGGAAGGGGTGTGTGTAGAAGAATGAAACTGAGAAAAGAGGTGTGTAATGGATAAGGAAGACAGGAAGGAGAGAGAGAGAGAGAGAGAGAGAATCCCCCAAGCTAAGACCAAAGGACTACAGCGCTGCGGGAATCCTTGGGGAGACGCTTCATCTCTCAGCCGAAATATGCTACCCTGGTGCGGGCTCGAACTGCCAACCCTACGGTCGTAAATCGCAAGCGCTACCATTGACCTATTCTGACCCCTGTGAGAGAGAGAGAGAGAGAGAGAGAGAGAGAGAGAGAGAGAGAGAGAGAGAGACAGAGAGAGAGAGAGAGAGACAGAGAGAGAGAGAGAGACAGAGAGAGAGAGAGAGAGAGAGAAACAATACATTATATCAAAGGGTATATTATACTTTTATACCGGGATTAAAATATAACAATCTTCATATTTTCTAAAGCGCAGCGGAATGAACTGCTTGAAACTTTCCTTTTTAATATTACTTTTATAACAACTGACGCAACGTTGGTCTTGCTCTGCTTTGTGTGTGTGTGTGTGTGTGTGTGTGTGTGTGTGTGTGTGTGTGTGTGTCAAAAATTTCTGGACGGAATTTACACATTATTTACAGAGGAGTTGCTTACTAACCAAAGTTGAAATGAGAAACTTTTGGCACAATGGTGGAGGATGAAGAGGTGGGGGAGGTGTGTGCTTTGGGGGGGGGTGGAGAGTGGGTGGATAGGCAGATGGAGAGGTAGGGTGGTGGAGAAGGTGGAGAGATGAGGGGGAAGTAGATAGGTGGGGAGGCGGTGGAGGGGTAAGGAGGATGGAGAGGTAGGATGTGGGGGTGGGAATATGAAGAGGTAAGGGGATATGGAGAGGTGAGGGGGGAGTGGAAAGGTGAAGAAGGTATGGAAAAGGAGGGCAAGGAGGTAATGGATAACGGGATATGGTGGAGGAGAGATGTGTGGAGCGGACAAAGGAAGGGGAGAGATGGGGATTGGTGAATAAAAGCTTAGAAATTTGTGTGTCAGGAAGGGTGGTGGGTCGTGGGAAGGGGAGTCGTGACTGAGTAGGGACAGACACACCAGGAGGTTCTTTTCTCCTGGGCTAGCACTTGCAGGCTGCGGAGTCAGGCAAACGATTGATACATAGATTGACAGACAGATAAAGATGGATAGATAAATAGACATACACACATATAGATAGATAGATAGATAGACAGATAAATATAGATACAAATAGACAATAAAGGAGACTTCCCCTTATCCTTACACACAGCACCATAATTTCCCTGGCTTTAATTTCGTAAAGCTTCTTTCTCTGTATATTGTCTATTGGACCTTAACATCCTCTTGTAAGCTACTGATGCTGATTTAGTCCATACGTTATTGGCAGCATACAAGGGAGCAAAGAGTAAAACATATTAGCCAGGAAACGAATGCACAATATATGCTGACAAATATCAAGTAAATACGTGTACACAGCAACACACACACACACACACACACACACACACACACACATCGAATCTTGCCCTTACCATGGGACTTTGATTTTTGTCATTCTCAAAATCGAATCTCTTCATCCTTGCCTTACCCTCAACACTTCCACAAACTTTGATCTCAGTCGCATACAAACTTTCAAGTTGACAATGTTCTGTGACCTTGACCTTTGACTAATTCTCAATACGTCAATCCCACGACTGACCCTCAATGCTTCCACCAAGTTTAGCCCATGTCAGGTCGAACTGTTTTAAATATTTTGCTCACACAGGCACACATGGGGTCAAAATTTGACCTCGTCCTGTGGCCCTGACCTTTGACTAATTGTTCCCAAAACTGATTCTTTACGTTAAATCCTTATTTTCAACCCTTCCACCAAGTTTGGGCTAAATCTGATCAAAACCAGAAGTTGACACAGCCATATAACATTGGCCTTTCCATTGCTCTCAAATGCATTAGATCAGGCTCTTGACTGACCCTCAAACCTTTCACCAAGTTTGGTTATAACTGGAACAAAACTGGTTGAGAATACTAGTACACTACAACTGGGTCATTTACTTTCATTGATCGTAATAGTTAGATGTCGATAACCTTGTCAGCATTTAAAAATGTTACAAAGTCTCACGAGAATACGACACAGAATCAGCATCATTGTCAAAGGCTTGTGGTAAGTGTTTAGCTTCAACACTAACCATATATTTCCCCTGCCTGCCACCCGACGTCACCCTTTACACTTCGGGGCCCTGGGGGGACCGACCACCATGAAATTATAAGAAAATATTATGGGATGTTGGAAGTCACTATCCAGACTCAAGGTTAATAACAGACCAACACACCACTTGACGTTCAAAGCCAATACATATATACTTATGACCCAAATTTCTGTCATCCCACACATACAAAATGGTCCATATATTGCACCCCCTTGACAGATTTATGTTGTGAGAACAGCTCAGTCTGCTGATGTGGGTGGGGGAGTGGGTTATCCATTCCTGTAAAGATGATGCACCACTGACAGTATATCTTTGCTATCATTAATGTACCAATGATTCTTTTATTATATTATTATTATTATTATTATTATTATTATTATTTATGCATTAGTAACACTGACTGAGACGTCCCCACAACATACAAGAACTGGCAAGGGAGGAGCTATACATGGACCCACCTGTACACACCTGCTTAGAGTAGTAATCACCCAAGCAGACCACGAGTGAAAGAGCACCAGTGGAAGGTTTAGATCAAATGCACTAATAACCCTAATCCATGTCATATACACCTGCTTAGAGGTAATAATTGTAGCTAATGCCTACGTTGATATCAGGGGTTAATGAGGGTTTAGGCTGAGTCCCCGTAACGATACTGGAAATACGGTGGTGTTTGATGCTGATGTGTTGATGGAGAAGGATAGTAAGGAAGAGGGGAAAGATTACTGAATGATGTACTGAATGGGAAAAATGAGGACCTGGACAAGAAGGAAACACTAGTGAATCATCATGGAGATGGGAGAATTCTTAATATGTGGAAGACAAGAGGGAAGAAATGGAGGAGAAGAGGGAAAAGGTGGATATGAAGAGGGACGAGATGTATTATAAAGAGGCATGAGAGAGTGAAAGGAAATGACTAAAAGACGTATGGGAAGCTTTGTTGATAAGGCATGGGGGGAAGTTTTAGAGAAAGAGGTTAAGAGAGAAAGAGAAAATTGAGAGGAAAGGAGGAAAGAGGAAAATATAACAAAGCTGCAAACAGGAAGGGACAGGAAAAAACAGAGGAATGAAGAAAAGATGAAGGAAATGAGATATAAAGAACTGAAAGGGATATAACAGATGAACAATGGATGGATAAGGGAAAACAGATAGGAATGACAAAAGAGAGGAAATGAAGAGGAATGATGGACTGGAGAGAAAATAGTAAGAATGGAAGACAGCGGTAGAAAAGAAAATACAGAGAAGGAAGAAAAAATGCTGACTATGCGCTAATGGATGGAAGGGAAAGAGTGAGAGGAAGAGAGGGAACGAAGAATAGAAGCGGAGATGCAAAAGTATGAGAGTGATTTGAATACAAGGGGAAGTAGAAATAGATGAGCCGAGAATATGGGGGAGAGAGAGAGAGAGAGAGAGAGAGAGAGAGAGAGTATAGGGGAAAAAAAGGAAGTATGAAAGGAAACTGAAGAGGAAACAGAGGAGTGTGGCAGAGTGACTGGGTAGAAGAGGAAGAAATATGGTATACTGGAGAAAGAAAGGGAATGAGATGGAAAGGAATGGAAGGAGGGAGAAATGACGAGGCATAATGGAGTGTGGGAGCCTGACAGGGATGAAGACAGACAAGTAAGGTATATGCGGTTAACAAGGAAGTAGAAGGAAGGAATGGAAAGGGAGAAAGTAAGTGCTAATAAAATAGTGAGGGAGGGTGATGGAAGACGAGGCATAAAGTGTCATGCAGGATAGCAGCTTGGGAAGGGAAATGGCAGAGGAGGGAAAAGATGGCAGGTGGCGAGAGTTTGATACAAGGATGAGAAGTTTAGGCAGCACACGGAGGCAGAAAAGGTTTTAATATATCAGAGGAGGGGAAAGCAGAGACGATATTCTATTGGATGTCTGTTTTATGCATTGATGTTCTGGTGGCTGGAAGAGGAGGCAGACCAAGCCCGTATTCTAGTCAGCGTAGGAGGCTCAATACCATCACTTCCTTACTAATTAACTTCATTATAATATTGTCTGTTTGTTATTACGTCCGCACGGGGAGGCAAGAAGTATACCCTCGGCGTGTGTGTATTTGTCAGTGTGAGAATATCAAACTTGGCCTGTGACGTTCATTTACCTTTACAGCCCTCAAAGATGTGTGTGTGTGTGTGTGTGTGTGTGTGTGTGTGTGTGTGTGTGTGTGTGTGTGTGTGTGTGTGTGTGTGTGTGTGTGTGTGTGTGTGTGTGGTCATCGTCGTGAAAGGATCAGCACTCTCAAGGTCGGTACAGTTCTAGTATTCCATTCCGGCTGACACCAGAAACATTTATTCAGCAGAGAGAGAGAAAGAGAGTCACACAGGCCTGAGGGATGTAATACTCTCACCATTAACCCTTGCATTACCAAGACATATCTAGTGACACCAGTTGACACCACATGATTTGATTGGCAGACAATATTCTCGCTGGTTAATGAAGCCTCCTAGCACTTTTTCCTTAGCGATTTATTTTCGGATACGACTGGTTAATATAATTCTGCACGTCATTTATGCAGAGTAATGTGATGTTTGAATGACTTAAACGACACACAAGGGAAGGGTATGGTGTAATATGTAAATTAAATAGTAGGAGGCGTTAGGGAGCTTTCTGATCCGACGAGAACATAGGCCAATGTGTCATACAAACCTTAGAGGTAATAATGTCACCATTAACCCCTTCATGAACGACACAACTCTACTGTAGTACAACTGGCTTAGCTCAACTACAAGCTGAGAAAAGTATAAACTGATTTTCCAGCATGGCTGATACTAACCAACGCTTCCAGGCACCGCGCTACATTCACTAACATAGGCATCGTGCACTAAACTCCACTCTGGAATTTCAGATAAATTTCATGGCGTTAAAATACTGGCTTTTATTTCAATATGCGAGGTGCGTCCAACCCGTCAGCCATGCATATATACAATATGCATATATGCACATGAATCACACGCTCCGATACACACAACTTTTTATATGAACGATGTCGTCATTCAGATCCCAGAGAAGACAATTTATATTTAATCCTGCAAAGACGAGAACCACAATTCACCACATATATTCCTCCAGTTTTCTACTTTATATATATATATATATATATATATATATATATATATATATATATATATATATATATATATATATATTCTCCTTCTTTCCAAGCGCCAGTTCCCGCATCATCATTCAGGTCACTGGTCTTTCTCATGGTCCAGCTGCCCTCCCAGCCACCACAGCCAGATTTACAGCATAAACGCTACAATCTTCCACCTGGCAGCACTAAACCTGTAGCTAATTCCTCTGAAGCACCCACTGTAATACACACACTACCTAGAAGCTCACCTGATGCTACGGAAACTCTTGACATTAAAAGCATTCGGTCCGGTGACAACTTTTAGTTGATTCTTGCTGCCTTTACACGAATCTGTTCAGTCTGTTGTTTTTCTATAACACTGATAGTTAATACAACTGTGTACCTGGGGGTTGGGAGTTAATAATTCTAATACCAGCTTATAGAAATCGCACAGGACAATGTGTATACTTTTACACGTAACGCAGAATGCATAACCTACCTTATTCCTAGAACTCTTGTATTGCAGAAATTATGTATTACAAAATCTGTTCTTCAGAAAACCCAATTAGTAATATTATGCTTTACGTTGCCAATAATTTAACTCCTTCAGTATCCAGTCCACCAGCCACCATTCAGTAGTAATATAACCTATTTTTAGTTCTGGCATTTTAAAGGGTGTCCAGAAAGCCCTGAGGGATTTATAATATATACGAGCATTGCACGAAAACGGTTTACCAAAGTGATATTATTTTCATGTGGAAGGGTAACTCGAATTTTTAAAGATTAACTAAAAGTGTGTGTTTTTCTTTTCTTTCCAGGTAATGGTGATACATAACCAGTCATGGCAACTGTACAGCAGGGATTAGGTAACTCCTGTGTCATCTCGCCTCCCATCACGTCATTGATTACCCTACGGTTGTCTGGAAGGAACCAAGGTAACATGTGGTAGTCCCTAAAAGATTATTATGGAGGGTGATAAAATGACCTCTTCAAAACCCATGGCATCTCATTAATTCATGGTACAGTATTGCTACCACCATTCTGAGGGAGTATACCGCTTGGGTGAATCCGGGCCATGTCATCTCATTAATTCATGGTACAGTATTGCTAACACCATTCTGAGGGAGTATACCGCTGGGGTGAATCAGGTCCACCAAATTATCATCACGAACCCCTACCACAGAGACACAGCCAGCCATAGGAGGCTTCAGTAGGTCAGGAGTACTGTGTTGTGATTTATGCTATTATATTAAAACATTAAATGAATGGCGATGCTTTGGTAAATTACTGGAGAAAATAATGGAGGATATATAGTCTACATGAGCAAAGTCACACAGTTGGATTGGTGTGTGTGTGTGTGTGTGTGTGTGTGTGTGTGTGTGTGTGTGTGTGTGTGTGTGTGTGTGTGTGTGTGTGTGTGTGTGTGTGTGTGTGTGTGTGTGTGTGTGTGTGTGTGTGTGTGTGTGTGTGTGTGTGTGTGTGTGTGTGTGTGTGTGTGTGTGTGTGTGTGTGTGTGTGTGTGTGTGTGTGTGTGTGTGTTCACAGACCAAACGAAGCTAAATGGAAGGCTTTGTTATTCTCTCTCGTGTGACAAAAAACAGATGGATTGTACTGTATATTCCCACCTACACACCCATTTATTTGAGAGAAAATGGGAACGTGCAAAATAATAAAAAGCAAGAGAGAGAGAGAGAGAGAGAGAGAGAGAGAAACTGTGCGTAAGACAAAGTACAAATGGAAACGGAATAAGGAAGGGAAGGAGACAGTAAGAGGGCAGTGGATGCAACAATGGCATTCCACACATCCCACCAGCTTAACTTATCCTCGCATATTCCCACTCCCACATTCCAAACCGGATCGCCCACATCTTAACCTGCTTCTCACGTACCCTATACTGCTCCCAAATACCGCACACACCAATATAAAGTTTGGGTCAGGCCTCTTCGTTTTTGCCTTTAACACTTCCCCTAAACTATCAGTATTGTTCCTTCTTAAGTCCTCGTGAACATGATGGACTATTATTCATCTTTATCAAGATGCCATAAGACGATTCTATGTAACCAGGTGACCACCTCTGGTTTAATGATGGATCGTGTAAATAGCAGTGGAGAACTAAACTGAACTGTGTGGAGCAGTGTACTGGCTCACGATCAAAAGTCCGCTGACACATCACTGCTGCTGTGGGGATATGTTACATGAAAACTTTGTGTAAGAGATAAATAGCTAACAATAAGAACTACACAACAGAAGGGTATGGTAGGGAGAATACTCTCAGACGTTCGAGGATGAATGAGAAGCATTAGCAAACAATGCTGAAAGATTATCAGCGAACCCTATAATTATATTCCACAATTTAAAAAGTTTCCTTATTTCAGTCATTTCATCGCTGATCGCAACTGTTTCCTATTGTCCGTTCCCTTTAATTATGTCGCTTTGTACTTCCCACTCTTCTATTCTCCCTTCGCCGTGCCTTAATTAAAACAATGTAATAAACGCACGCCACAGCCCCCACCATAACATTATCTTCAGTACAATCTGGCTGGCGCACTTCAAGAGAATACAAGGTTCTACGCTCTTATCATCATAAAAACAATGTCAGGCTTCTCACACTCATTTAAATGAAGTTGCTTAGTCGTCGGTTAAAATAAAATTCTATAGACTTCCTAACCACGGAAGGATTCATGACCCACTCTCCGCTGAATAAAATCGTCTGGTGATAGATGGAATAAAATATATATATATCTACGGAGACGCGACCATGTGAGTTAACAAACTCACCAAATAACATTCCCTGCTTCACACCACTCTTGTCACTCATCCATTAAATACCAACCACCACCCCTGCTTCACAAAACTCTTGTCACTCATCCATTAAGTACCAACCACCAGCCCTGCTTCACACCACTCGTCACTCATCCATTAAGTACCAACCACCAGCCCTGCTTCACACCACTCTTGTCACTCATCCATTAAGTACCAACCACCACCCCTGCTTCACACCACTCTTGTCACTCATCCATTAAGTACCAACCACCACCCCTGCTTCACACCACTCTTGTCACTCATCCATTAAGTACCAACCACCACCCCTGCTTCACACCACTCTTGTCACTCATCCATTAAGTACCAACCACCAGCCCTGCTTCACACCACTCTTGTCACTCATCCATTAAGTACCAACCACCACCCCTGCTTCACACCACTCGGTGAACAAGGAAAGTAAGCTCCCAAAATGTTGGGGCTACTACCACCAAGTCAGAAGGAAGGAGGGGGACAGGGGAAGAATCAGTTGGTGAGGAAGTGAATTTATAGTTGAAGGAATAGGCGTCGGGGCTTAACCCAACATGCGTGGGCAGTTATTTTGGGCAGTTGCACTGGGCAGGGGACAACACAAACATACAAGAATGGTCAACAGACAAGGAAAGTAACTCTTGTCACTCATCCATTAAATACCAACCACCACCCCTGCTTCACACCACTCTTGTCACTCATCCATTAAGTACCAACCACCAGCCCTGCTTCACACCACTCTTGTCACTCATTCATTAAGTACCAACCACCACCCCTGCTTCACACCACTCTTGTCACTCATCCATTAAGTACCAACCACCAGCCCTGCTTCACACCACTCTTGTCACTCATCCATTAAGTACCAACCACCAGCCCTGCTTCACACCACTCTTGTCACTCATCCATTAAGTACCAACCACCAGCCCTGCTTCACACCACTCTTGTCACTCATTCATTAAGTACCAACCACCAGCCCTGCTTCACACCACTCTTGTCACTCATCCATTAAGTACCAACCACCACCCCTGCTTCACACCACTCTTGCCACTCATCTCTCTAAGTCAAATTGAGGAAATTCTTGATAATTGGAATTAATGCTGACATAAACCGGAATGCATAAAGTCACAATCGCAGTAACTATTTTCATAATTAATTTTTGACTCTTCATCCGATGAAGATGATGTAGTTTTTACCAGTCTTGTCATCTCTAGACGTTTTTATTTCGTTTAGTGAAGACGTTTCTGGTTGGATGGGTTGGATAAAGCCTTCAATAGCTCCTCCACCACAAACGATCTCTGTTAAGCTTACTAAAACTGCTTGAAGGTAGCACTATTAACTGTTACTTACGTCAATTACTTAATCACAAAGCTGTATTTAATCAAGAAATCGTGAAGCTGATGGTATGTGTGATAACTTATGGAAGTTAACCATGCCTGAGATGAAGCCAATAAACGCGATGAAAAGCTGTGCTGTTTTTAGGGCAACTTTGAAGCAGGAAAGGAGGTGGAGTGTTGTTAGCAACGAGGATAATATAAATTTAAAATTTTTTCAGTAGTCTGGTGAAGGACGGGAAAGTCAGATGAAAGGGAAGTAAGGCGAAGATGTGGGAAGGCAACACGAGGCGGAAAAGAGTTAGTGATAGTGAATGAAGGGAAAAAAGGTGGAGAGAGAGGGGGCTTGGTACAGTTGCCTTGTTTTAAAGCCGTATTCTTGTGAGCTTAAGAGCCTTTATAACACCTTTCCCTCAGCAATTTGTTTTATAAACTGAACCTTAGCACTCCCTTTTGTTACACAATTTCAGTCTAGGAATACTTTGCAAAAAAATGTCATACAGAGAACATTAAAGTGGCAATATGCAGGAACAAAAGTGTTAAGGAAGAGGTGTTGGTGAAGCGTCCTAACCTGCTGACAATACAGGTGTTGGGGCCGTAATGTCTTTGGATTATAATGGTCCTTAGCAACTCTTCCTTATCAATATATTTCCCACATGACAGGTTAGTACGCATTTTATATTCTACTTCCTCCAATTTGTTGCTTATTCACCATGGATCAAAATCAGTAAGATAGAAGCAACACTATCTATCTATCTATATATAGCCCGACGCCCTAATCCCGCAAAGGGTGGCCGCAGACAAAACGCCTCCAAGTCGCTCTGTCACCCACCATTTGACTGCCCTCCCCCCAACGCACTCCCCTCTCCCTAATATAACTCTCAACTCCATCCATCCACCTCTTCCTCAGTCTCCCTCTCCCTCTCCCTCCCTCCACTTCACCTACATACACCCACTTAGTCACTTTCATTCTCCATTCTCTCCACATGTCCAAACCACCTCAGTGTATTTCTCCTCATTTTCTCAATCACATCCACATCCACCCCACAACGTTCTTTCACTTCTTCATTCGTCAACCTGTGCCTCCATGTCACTCCACATGCTCCTCTCAGGTAACTCATTTCCACTGCTCTCACTCTTGACTTGTTCAACACACAAGAGTATTTTCATGTGTGGTAAGCAAACTAATTTGCTAAGGAAGATGAGCTTGAATCAACACGACTTCAATCACCCAACGAAGGTCTTGTCGTTCTGTGCCGGCCACTCAAGACTAAATTCCACCCCACCAGTCCAAAAGGTTTCTCCCAATCTTAATAAAATCATGGCGAGGTGGGGAGAATAAAGCCTAAGACATGTCCTTGTAGTGAAAGGGTGAGGTTGGCCTGACAGAGGGAAAACTAAAGTATTTATGAAAGGCATTTAATGGAAGGCGAGGGGAGGTGGAGGAGAACTGAAGGGAGATGAAGGGAGTTGCTAAGTGATCAGGATGAGGTGAATGCTGGCTGATGGGACAGGTACGGGCAGCTGAGAGGAAGGGGCTGGGAACAGAGACAGGAAAGGACCTTCAATTTACGATGTCCTAAACTGCTTATTGGAAAACAGGAGATGCAATTGTTACAGCCGCACAGGGACCATCTTCAGATATCTGACATAACTGAAAAGGGTCTAAGTCGGGCCGAAACTGTCGCATCTCCACAAAAATAATAATTACGCGAGTCGGTAGCAGCGCCAATCATTCATTCACTCTTAGTAGTACCACCTTACGTTACTGTACATGAGTGACGAGCCAGAATTATTCTTGTAACCCAGGACGCCATTTAACACGTTGGTTGGTAATGATACAGCTAACGAATGAATACCTGGTGGTCTAGTGGGTTTAGGCATTCCAGCTGGAAGGAAACAATAAGGATTTGAATCTGAGGGACGACTGGTATTTACCAATCACACACCACTCATGGCAGGACGATTGGACACTTTTATCTTAAATATCTGGAGTGAGTAGCCTAGTCACGGCCCCCTACGCTGGGGATCGGGTAATAAAGGATGAAAGGATGAGCAACAGGAAACAGACAGTCCCGGTCCCTATGCTGGTGATTGGGTAATAAAAGATGAAGTAATATAGAAAACAGTCCCGGTCCCTATGCTGGTGACTAATAAAAGATGAAGCAACAGGAGGAGGAGACTGAAACAAGAGTCACCATCGTGCTGGAAGAGTTAAGGTAATCATCTGAGGCCGAAGACGTCTTTCTACATTCTTCCTACTCCCAGACTCCCAGCACAAGTAGAATACATGCGTCGTCATCGTAAGGAATGATTATACATGGAAATGCAAATCATCGGTTAAATACATCCTTCGCTAAGCCTTGCAGTACGAGAAGTCTTTCCTGCGTTGTGTAAAATGGCGCGGAGGTGGACGGAATGAAACAAAATTATCGTACTGAAAAGGGTAACAACGAAGATGCTAATGACAGTGGGGAAGGAAAGATTGAGGGTCTGATGGGGAAAGAGTGAAGACCCATCGTTGAATACAATCGAGTAGGGGAACTGAAAGGGGTAAAAACAAAGATGCACATACCTGAATGGGTGAGGAAGGTTGGTGGAAGAGGTGAAGAAAGATTAAAGACCGGGATCTGAATGAAACATACTGGCCATAACCGCAATAAAACATCACAATGCAAGGGATAAAGACGAAGATGCATATGATTTAGAAGGCGAGGGAAGACAGTGGCAAAGATGAAGGGAGGCTGACGACCCGGCATTCCCTCAAAAGCGATGCCTTCCTGTCCAACGACGAGGAGGAGGAGGGGGAGGGAAAAAAATCTGCGCCTCTGAGGGAAGTTTATCGCTGCCCCGCCCAAGACTCCCTAACTTTGGATCCCCTGTGGATTTTGTTGGCAACTTGGGTGTTTGTTGGCAAATTCCTGCTGTATAGAGACGCTGGGGGCTGTCTCGTTACCCTGGCAAGCTTTATTAACACATTCCTCATCATCATTTTATACGTCGAGATTAGGATCTTCCTCTTCTTCTTCTTCTTCTTCTTCTTCTTCTCTCTCTCTCTCTCTCTCTCACACACACACACACACACACACACACACACACACACCGAGTACAACATTACATCTGCTCTTTCTTCGCGAGCACGGGTGAAAAAATAAATAAATTAATTAATAAAGTCGGTACTGAGGTAGCAACACTGGATTTCACTTTCACAGATCCATACGGAAGCATCTTCTATGGTTTATCTATTTCATTCTTTCTTTTTTCTTTTCTTTTTCCCTAATCACTTGATGAATAACAAGATAAAAAGTATAACCAACAATTAAGGAACAGTCAACCCCACACTACCTCCTCCTGGGCGTCATGGCAGAGGCTGACTATCATGCCTTAGAACAATACAAGATACGGGACCAGCTGTACATCCCTGGCAGAATTTGACATGAAGGAAAACTGTGTACTCACCTGTAAGATGCGTCGAACCAATGTGGGTAAAACACGTCCTTCACACCCGACTCCAGTGCTCTGCCACCAGACCACCAGGCCTTAGTGAACTGAAACAAGAGGCAAAATAACTTAGGTATTTGAATCCGTAACAGAAACTAGGAACTTACTGGAATAATTTTAGGATTACATATGAGGTTATAGACCCTGAGGAATATATAAAAATATTGTTAAAATTCCACGCACACACTGAAGTTGTGCTCACAGTAAATGTTCACGAGTGTCCCCATAATATTTGCTTTTGGCACAGTTCACTACGGCTCGGATAAATCAGGACACAACTGTTGATATACTGTAGTGCTTACATGTTGTATTCCCTAATGCAGAGTCTCAGTCTTTATGCTGAAGCTCTTCCTGTTTATCATGCAAAGTGTTTAGGGGAAGACCACTCAACTTGAAGGGACGAAAAACTTGTCTCTTTTCAACTCCCTCAGCTCATAAGCTCATTCCTAAGTTAAATAAAATACTCTGGTAGTAGCAGGAATTATCAAAAAAAGCTGCCGTCATAATAAAAAAGTTAATGATCTTTTCTCTCCTTTAAAAAAAAAAAAAAACTTTTCATTCTATTTGTATTTTAATTTTATTTATAAAGTGTCATTATTCCCTGATGACTTCACGAATTCTAACCTGTTGCTCGTATCATAAGTTTCATTTTCTACAGTGCATGTCCTTCAACTCAGCCGTGTTACTTCATCCTTTCCCTCCGTTTTTCATTCCCCGCATAAGTCCTTCTGCAAGAGTACGTAATTTCCATTTTATGCTCGCTATTTCCACATAATAATATTCAGCTCGGTATAGTCTTTTTGTGCTAGAGGAGTCAGATACAGCCATAATTAGCCCATCAACAAATAAAGATCCTTCCTACATTACGCAAAATCGCCTGGTGGTAGCAGGATCAAAATAAAGATTACAATTCTTGGCTGGACTGAAGGAGATGATCTTCTTCCTCAGCTCCAGACTTTTCTTTCTCAGACGCTCATATTACCTCTCATCTTTTTGACCGGACTTTCTTTTACTTTCTTCCAAGCTCCTTCACTTCATATTCCAAGATATTGCTCTCCCACCCGACAAAATATTCCTCCCATTTTCAGAAGCCAAGATTTCTCGTATTATTATCCCTTCTTGCAGCATCTCTTTTTCTCATTTACTTTGGTCTACATTTCATTAGGGATTTCCTTTTCCAGCCCCAGGTCGCAATATATTACTTTGTCGACAATATTCCCATTTTCCGGGGGCTAATTTCCACTATTTCTATTACCATTCATTCTTTAGCTTCTCTCTTTTCCATCCTTCTCTATTTCCGTTTCACCTTCCAGTTCCTTTAGTTTCGTCTTCAGATCTTTCACTCAAAGCCTCGTATTCCCGTCACATTAAGGGGCTCACAAACACCTTCTCCTTATCAGTATAATTCTGCTGGTGACACGTTATTACTTTCTTTTAAGCTGTGTGTAAAAGTCATGTCAATATAACACAGCTTTAAAACACGTAAAAGAGAACATAAAATGAAAAAAGGCAAAATATATCACAAGGGAAGAGGTGTTAAAAGTCCCCAAGTCGCCAAGGATATAAACCCGACATTGACATGGCATCTTATCCTTTTCTTTATTCCTCGCTTGCACCGTTCTCTCTCTCTCTCTCTCTCTCTCGCTCTCTCTCTATGTCAATCTTACAGCATCCTCACACTCAACATTCCATCCTTATGCTCACGTAGTGCTGTAAGTCTCACTTCTTCAGCTTAATTCTTTTCCGCATCCTCTTATTTGCTCTTTCCAATTTCCTCAAAGTTTTTCCCCCCCATTTCCTTCTCACTTCCGGTCACTCAAACAAATTTTAATCTTTTCACGGAAAACTTGGCTTTCCTTCCTCAGCCTTCCTTCTCATATAACCTCGTGCTAGTTTTTTTCAATCGCCCTACCGCCACCACTCCCACTCCCAGACACTCTTAATTCCTGTTTCTTTTGCATCGTTCTTCGTTATTTGATTTCACCTCTTTTTGTTTAACTCGCATTTCCTCCATTCCTACCACCACCATGTCCATTTTCCAGACTCTCGTTCATGGCTTCTCTTTTAATGCTCATAATATTTTCTTTTTCCCTCTTCTCATTTGATTTCATCCTACCATTGCCATAAAAGACTTTGTATTTACTTGTAGTGGAGTTTTCTATATATTAGACTTATGGACGAGCGGTTTTTATATCTTGGAGTAGCTTGTAGTAGATAATCTTCTTTCCCATTTGTCATGTAGTGACAGGAGAGGTAAAGAATAGTATGGGACTATTTTTATTTGTCTTGGAAATATTAACAAGTCTCTCACACAGAGCGGAGTATAGAGTCCAGTCCCGCTAGCTGTCTCTCTGTCTCGCTCTCTCTGTCTCTCTCTCTCAAGTTCCCAAGCCCTTCTCCCTGCGACCTGCCTCTTGTATGGCTTGTCTCCTTCTGCTCCTGCCTGTTCTGTGGCTAACTTCCCTCTCAGCTCTCTTTCCTAAATTCTGGTGTAGCAGGGGTTGTATCACGTGTGTTCCTTGTGAGTGGAAAGTTCTAGAAGCCTGTGTGTGAGTATGTGTGTATGTGTGTGTATGGTCACTAGGCGCTGTCGTGTGCCTAATAAGCATTCCTTGAGTTAAGAGTGTGTAAGCATGTTTAGCATTGCTCGATTCTCGCAGACACAATACCTTCTCATCATCTGACTCCCTGCTTCTATCTGTCTCTCTATCTATCTATTTATCTATCTATCTATTACGATTTGCAATTATAATATGGAGTCCCAACATACTGCTCGGCCGCGCGAAAATGGCGTACCATCGACAGTTAATAGTTCTAACATATTAATACATATTATATACACATTATAATGAACTTATTAGCTAATTAAGTGAAATACATAATATTGTAAAAGTAACATAATTGTATGAATATTGTATACATATAATATTCATAGTAAATAGTGATTATTCAGTAATATTACATTTTAAACAAGTTGTATACATATTTGTGAGATGTGTATGTATAACAGACATATGCATATAACTGTGCAATGGTAATACTGCTAGGTTATACATTACATATTTGAGTTATCACTTTAGTAATGTCTAATATTTCACCTAACTTGTATGATAATACTGGTAATACAGAATTGTGCTATAGTTGTATGACTTATAATATTGTACTAACATTGTGGTAATACATAATTGTAATATTTTATGAACTGTTACACAATGTAGGCCTTTAAGTGTCTTGGCCTTATAAAGTTACATCTTGTTAATGCAACTGTTACATATGTGGTACATATTGTTTGTAGTTACATAATTGTAGCAAGTGTAACATAATGCAATCGTTTGTCGTTACATAATTGTTACATATCGTTTGTAGTTACATAATTGTAGTTAAAGTTACATAAAAGTTACATCTTGTTAATGCAACTGTTACATAATTGGCAAAGTGTAACATAATGCAATCGCTTGTCGTTACATAATTGTTACATATCGTTTGTAGTTACATAATTGTAGCAAGTGTAACATAATGCAATCGTTTGTCGTTACATAATTGTAATATGGAGTCCCAACACCATCTCCATTTCCATTCTTCCACCCTCATATTTCCTGTTTCTCATTTTGGTTCTTCCCTGTTTTTTTTTTTTTTTTTTTTTTTTTTTTTACATCATTTCTTTTGACTCACCTTCTTCCGTTTCTATCACCACTATTCCCACTCCCAGACACGCATGGTTCATTTCTCTTTTATCGTCCTTCTCATTTTTTTTTTCCCTCTCCAGTTACTTCTGACTCTCATTTCTTGCACTCTCAATACTACCTGTGCTTCCTTACTTTATAACTTCTCATTTCCTTCGATTCACCTTTCTCCCATCCCTACCTCCACTATCCACATCCCCAGACGTTTAGATTACCTGTAGGCTACCTGTTTTATCTTACCTTTTTTTATTACTCATATATTTCCCTGTTTCTTACTCTTCCATGTTTATCAGCTTCCTTCTTTGCTTCTTAACTTCCTCACATCTCCTCCAACCCAACAGTACCTCTTTAGGCTAATCCCATGACTTTTTTTTTATTCTTGTTAAATTCAGAGGATTATAGACAGTTCAAGGGAGACGTCTCGTGGTGAAGGGTCATGTGGAAGCATCTCACATCCTGTCCAAAATGTCTATCCTAAAATCGTCTGATGAGAGGAACATAATCATAAAAAAGTAGAAAAATGAAAAATATATACGTCACTGAGGGAGGTGCAGGCCGAAGAATCTGCCCTTCCCCAATCTTCAACCCAGAGCGGTTATCAGTCTTAAAGATCCACCATGCAGTCAATGGGTATACATCTATTTCAACTAACTACCATCACCGGACTGAAGGGGTTAAAAGGATAAATAGAGAGAAATTGCAAATTCTCCTGATTACCCTCTCTCTCTCTCTCTCTCTCTCAGTAAACACAAAATCTTCCCACCAGGAGGAGTTAGGCTGGCTTTGTTGTTTTACGTATTTTCCACGATGACGTCTATGGGGTTATTCTTGCTGCCTCCAGACGATACTACTCAGCTTAAGGGAAATAATTTGTTACGAAGGGGTAAATGAAGGCCAGATCTTACCCCTACAGTTCCAATACTTCTACCTCGAGTACCATCTTAAGAAGGTAGCGAGAAGAAAATATGACGTCCTCGGGCTGACTGAGTTAACAGGATATACGTGACCAACAGCACATAAGGAAATAAACGCCTGGTGGTCTAGTGGGTTACGGCGCCCCAACCTGACGTGCCCCTTATGGGTTGAGTGTTAAGGCGCCCCAACCTGACATGTCCCTTATGGGTTGAGTGTTAAGGCGCCCCAACCTGACGTGCCCCTTATGGGCTGAGTGTTAAGGCGCTCCAACCTGACGTGCCCCTTATGGGTTAAGTGTTAAGGCGCCCCAACCTGACGTGCCCCTTATGGGTTGAGTGTTAAGGCGCCCCAACCTGACGTGCCCCTTATGGGTTGAGTGTTAAGGCGCCCCAACCTGATGTGCCCCTTATGGGTTGAGTGTTAAGGCGCCCCAACCTGACGTGCCCCTTATGGGTTGAGTGTTAAGGCGCCCCAACCTGACGTGCCCCTTATGGGTTGAGTGTTAAGGCGCCCCAACCTGATGTGCCCCTTATGGGTTGAGTGTTAAGGCGCCCCAACCTGACGTGCCCCTTATGGGTTGAGTGTTAAGGCGCCCCAACCTGATGTGCCCCTTATGGGTTAAGTGTGAGGGGTTGCTGGGGTTTACTGCTCACTCACTACCACACACCAGCGTCTATGCTCTTTTCACTTTAACTTGGCCTAAAATCTTATCCAGTTCATTTAGACTGCTGAGTTGCAACGACAGGTTAACACTATGGGGCTAGTCACGAAGAAGTGCTATGGAAAGGATGCAGAACCGTAACAAAATCTTTTTCTCCTAATGAGGTATGTGAAATAAGCTGCAAATGGACAAAAATTTGGCCCAAGTGTAGATAAAGGAACTATAGTAATCCCTCACACCCCTGATAAAGAAGCAGTAAGGGATTAGATGAAGGATGGATGGATGGATATATACTTTCTTACGTACCGGTATATCGCCAGGGTTTTTCCTCAACCATTTCTTTTACTTCTCTTTCGTTTCTTAATTCCTTACAAGCCAAATTCCTTGCATATTCCTCCTGATTGTGCCTACCAACTGCTCTCCTGTCCTGTGTGTTAATTTCCCTCATTAACTTGCGCGGGTCTAATTACTCTGACACAGACCTGGTATTTGCCCTCACTTTCAACACACAATGACCCTAATTTAGTCTTTGTCTCCTGCCTGGCTAAAAACAATTAATTATAATAGGTAATTTGTGAATAAGCGACCCGTGTGATAAACCAAATTAGTTATCAAGCCACCATCAAGCCCCGTCAACGCCAGTGCATAATTTTTATCATAGTCTTGCCACTGCCGGACGATTTTATTCAGCTTAATGGAGGCTTTACGAATTGGACGAATACGTTTATGTGAAGCTACAGAATGTGGTGAATGTTTTTGCCGTATCAGATAAGGCCAGGATTCCGGGGGCTTGAATGATGAGTGAATGGAACCGTGGCACATTGGATTGGGCAAACTTGGGCTGTCTGGACGTTGCTACTCCTCACCCTGGCATAGGTTGGGAAAGGAGGTCTGGATGATGATGATGATGATGATGATGATGATGACTTAATACGGCCATCAGTAACACCGTCGCTATCTGGATACTCCTAACAAATCAAAAAGGCTCCGTAGCAGCAAAAATAACAATGCAAAAATCGCCTCCTCGTAGTCAAGGGATAATCTCTTCACTGGCAGCTGTGTCGACCTTCTGTATAAAAGAATGTGTCACTGGAAGACAGACCAGACACCTGACTTAGACCACAGACCTGACTTACAGACCAGACACCTGACTTACAGACCACAGACCTGACTTACAGACCACAGACCTGACTTACAGACCAGACACCTGACTTACAGACCACACACCTGACTTACAGACCACAGACCTGACTTACAGACCACAGACCTGACTTACAGACCAGACACCTGACTTACAGACCAGACACCTGACTTACAGACCACAGACCTGACTTACAGACCACAGACCTGACTTACAGACCAGACACCTGACTTACAGACCACAGACCTGACTTACACACCAGACACCTGACTTACAGACCTGTATGGAGGTAGGCCAAGAATACTTGGCCAGTAGCCCTGCTTGTATGGAGGCAGGCCAAGAATACTTGGCCAGTAGCCCTGCTTGTATGGAGGCAGGCCAAGAATACTTGGCCAGTAGCCCTGCTTGTATGGAGGCAGGCCAAGAATACTCGGCCAGTAGCCCTGCTTGTGGTAAGAGGTCACTACAAAGAGTCGGTTTGTCTTCCATCTTTCTCTCCTTGCTGTCCTCTTCTGCTCTTCTGTCCCGCCTCTCTTCTTGATATTTCCCTGTCTCACCTTCACCTTTTATCCCTGACACCATTTACACGCCAGCCTTAGTGCCACACAGCCACGGTGCGCCTTGATGCTACTTCTCCACGTTCTCTACCTTCCTTCCTTACTTCCTTCCTACCTTCCTTCCCTACCTTCCTTCCTTCCTTCCTTCCATCCTTCCTTCCTTCCCTCCTTCCTTCCTTCCTTCCTTCCCTACCTTCCTTCCTTCCCTCCTTCATTCCTTCCTTCTTATTTTCTTACTTTTCAGGAACGGTCCTTGGTTTCCAGAACGGTCCTTGGTTTCTGACTTGCGTATAATTCAGGAACGGCCCTACTGACCTCTCACTGCCACAGCCTCCCACACCTCACTTCCAACTGACCCCAGGACAGCATGCCATCCCCCCCCTTTCTCTCTCTCTCTCTCTCTCTCTGTTTATCCTTTATACCTTAATCTACATCGGTTCTTCGTTCAGAGAGAGAGAGAGAGAGAGAGAGAGAGAGAGAGAGAGAGAGAGAGGGTCCGAATGCTAATCGCCCGCCAATATATGCTGTTGGCTAAGGTACAAGCTACCTACAAACCAATTCGGAGAAAATTCGCAAAACTCTACGGAATTCAATCACCGCGTTCCACAAAGGCCGGTCCCTATTATACATATATATATATATATATATATATATATATATATATATATATATATATATATATATATATATATATATATAGCGGCTGGCCTTGGGGTGTCTTTGATCAAATCCTCACCCAAAGTAACAGGTTTCTGTACATCCACACAGTTGGTATTTCCTAAAGGTTTGGTGAAAATCTGACCACAACTTTGAGATATTTTGGCTTACACACACACACACACACACACACACACACACACACACACACACACACACACACACACACACACACACAAACCATCGCATCGCGTTGCTAAAGGCGGGCAATAAGGACACAAAAATTGTTGATAAATTCTGCGGGCTTTGCCAGCCACGTTTTTATCCGTTGCAGATATTGGCCAAAATGCAATGATATATGGCGGCTGGAATTCGGTCGTGTTTGATCACATCCTCACCAAAAGTAACTGGCTTCTACACATGCACATCGTTGCTACAGTATTGCATGAAGGTTTGATGAATATTCGTCCACTATTATCGAGATACCTTGGCATCACACACACACACACACACACACACACACACACACACACACACACACACACACACACACACACAACCAGATATATAGGCTACACTGATCAAAGTAATCAACTAATTCCATTTACCTGCAGCACACCTTAATACGGTACCAACCCCGCCTTCAGGTTCATTTAATCGCCTAAACAAATGGGGAGATAGGCAGATGGGCAGAGAGAAAAGTGGATAGATAAATAGATAGACAGATGGCCAGACTGACAGATGAGACAGGTGGATATATAGATACCTGGATAAACCTACAGATAAATAGATATGGCTATAGATAGATAGACAGATGGCCAGACTGACAGATGAGACAAGTGGATATATAGATACCTGGATAAACCTACAGATAAATAGATATGGCTATAGTTAGATAGACAGATGGCCAGACTGACAGATGAGACAGGTGGATATATAGATACCTGGATAAACCTACAGATAAATAGATATGGCTATAGATAGATAGACAGATGGACAGACATACAGGTAGACAGCTATAGACAGACTGACAAATACAGACAGAAAATGGCAGACAGATATACGTATAGACAATTAGGGGAACTAGACAGCAGACAGACATACAAAAACAGACATATGAAGAGACAGATAGACAGATAAATAGATAGATGGGTAGATAGGTAAATAAACAGACACAGGTAGGTAGGTATAGACTGGCAAACAGACAGACACAAAGATAAAAATACTGACAGACGGACAGATAAATAGGTGTAAAGATTGACAAACACACACGCAGATTAAAAGGCAGACAGATATACGTATTTATAGACAGGTAAGCAAACAGCAAACAAACACACAGACATACAGAGAGACAGGTAGACAAACAGACAAAGCTAATGCAACTAAACTTCCACCTGCTTGGATTCAGTGGAACACCTTCGACGTAACACAAAATGCGACGCCACACGACAAATCAATATGTAGACATCATCATCAACCTGGACAGGCCTCAGCCACCTTTTTCCACTCTAACCTACTGGCTGTTACCTTGTTCCATCCAGTCCCAGCAAACCCATCAATATCATCTCGCCATCTCGTCTTCGTTCTTCCTAGAGAGATAGTTAAAGCTAATCCAGCGATAATTCCATATATCTGTAACACTCTTCAACAACACTGATACGTGGGTAGACAGAAGACAGACTGACATAAAAATACAGAGAGGTAAAGGTAATCCACGTATACCGTACCTCCATCTTGCTGAATTAACCCCAACACGCCTCAAGGTAACACCAGTCGTGTTATCCTGCTCAGCTAATCTGCCTAATGGATCCTCTCGCCTTATCTCTCCTTCATCACCACTTCCTCTATAAGCAACAATGGCCAGTTTTCAGCCGTGCAGCCTCAGCATCATTATCACTGGTGTGTGTGTGTGTGTGTGTGTGTGTGTGTGTGTGTGTGTATGTGTGTGTGTGTCCTTAAGCTGAATAAAATCGACTGAAGGTTGCAAAGAATTAAACAAGAAATCATCACAGCAGTGAGGTCAACCTCTTTACTCCATAGACGCATTATTTATTTTACTTTAACTCCCAACATTCATAATTCCTTTACTTCATCCACTCATCTCCCTGCCTTTATTTTCTAGTATCTTTTCCTCATCTTGCTCTCTTCATCTTCTTCATCTTTCTATTTTTCTTTCCCTCCTTCACTTATTTCCTCGTACCCTTTCTCCATCTTTCTCAGCTTTCCTCTCCCTCTTTTCGACTCGTCTTTCCTTGGCGGTGTCTTTTGCCAACCCCCCCCCCCTCTCTCTATTTCCTCGGATCATCTTTTCATCCTTCCTCTTCCTCGTCTGGTTTATCCATTTTTTTCACTCCTCTCTCATTTATCGCATCCTTTCCTTTTCTCTCTCACATTTATGCTTCCTCTCTTTAAAATACCATCATTATCCCTCTGCTATTACCTTCTACCGCTCTTCAACTTTACTTTCTCTCCCTCTCTACCTCATTTTCATTCCCTTTTTTTCTCCCGCACTCTTCTCTTCCTCTTCTCATCCCTCCAGTCTTTCCCTCCATCACATCCTGTCATCTCTCCCCATCTTCCTCACCTTCCTCCCCTCTCCCTCACCATCCTATCCTCCCTCACTTAATCAGTCTCCCAGGCCACTCCTCCTTTTAGGCCTGATAATGGTAGCGTGTTTTTATGAAGCCTTGTACCGAGCAGCTTCGTCAGCCTCTTGATTATGGATTTTTACCAGGTAGCTCAGGTAAGACATAACAAACAAGCCAGTGTATAAAGAGGTGCAGGATGACAGGACTGGACGCGACAAAGGCCTGGTGAGGGCAAGGCCAACCTCTTCACTGCCACGACCTGTTATGTATTTTATTATGAACTTTGAAGCTAATAGGGGATGTGAAAAATTAACCCTTTCACTACGATGACCTCATACTGTGTTCTTACTGCTACCAGACGATTTTACTGAGCTTATGAGAGCATCCTCGTACTGAATGAGCGACTAAAGAATATATTACATCCCTTCATCACGAGAGAGAGAGAGAGAGAGAGAGAGAGAGAGAGAGAGAGAGAGAGAGAGAGAGAGAGAGAGAGAGAGAGAGAGAGAGAGCACTTTACTATGCATAACACTCTAATCATGTACCGATAACTCATGAATCCTTCAATGGCAAAAGTGTCAGAGGGAGGAGAGGGGGAGTAAAGATATGGGTGTGGGGTACAAATAAAGGAATGGGATGAACTGGAAGTGTTGTACGAGGTGGAAAGAAATCATTAGAGGTACCATTACAGGGACCATTAGTGTATAGCCAAGCTCAAGCTGCTCCTCACAGTCTTCCACTTTGCGATGCATACAGAAGCATCTGTTCGATAGTCAACATTATTGATAAAGCACTTTACCGTAATAGTGATTTATGGGATCTTATGGCACGTTATTTGATTAATATGGCATTAAATTAGTGTCGAAGCTGTCATTGGTTCCCGGGTAGCAGTATTCAATTAATTCTACTTTCCGAATATATTATAAATTGTCTTCCAACTTGATACTTGTGCCATCGGGATCAAGGACACTGACACAAGGTCACAGTGTCCTTCGTGTCAAATGTCAGGCCATCGGTGGGTTATTGACAACGGTGTACTGGTGAGCCAATGGGGTCTGTTCACCCTCCACCCACCCCTGCAAGGACGCAAAGGTGACCACAGTTTTACACCCAACGATGAAACACGTTTATCATGGGTTCATTCTTGCCCACTTCCTGCCGATTTTATTCGCTAGCGGGGAGATTTAGTGTTGTGAAGGGGGTAATGAAAGTTATACATAACCGCTATAGCTTGAAGTTTTAACAGTTTATAATTTTGAAAGGGCTAAGGTGGCAATTAGAAGCTATGGTTCACTGCTCTAGGAACAGTTTGTGGTGACGCTCGTGAGAAAAAAAAAAAAAAAAAAAAAAATCAGAGCCATCACCAACAGGTTTTCGGTTGGTCTGAGACCCTAGCCAAGACTTCTGTTCAGCCAGGATTATGGGTGGAAGGTGAGCTGAAACTATGACTTACGACTGGACAGAACATATATAAGGCAAGAGAGAGAAGAGAGATAGACAAATTCGTTAAAAAATGATAAATTGGAAGCTAGCAAATACCTATTATAATTCCGGGAAAAAACGTATACGCACGCAATGAATGAAGTAACAATGTGTTAAGAGGGGAAATAGAATAATCAAAGATGCGTGACACACAAAGTTGAAACCTTCATTTCAGTGACTTTTCTTTTTTACTTTTGCCATCCCCAAGCAGCTTTTTTCCGAGGTAGACAGCACAACAGCAGTAAAAAAAGCCTATGAAAGCTAAACCTAACCCCTCCATTACGAGAAGTCCTCTAAAGTTGAATTATATCGTCTACAAATAAGGTATAATAAGGATATGAGTTTATCGGGTTTAAGAGGATAAAGCTAAGATTACGGAAATGTAAACATGAGTCCATTGCAGCTAAATGTTACCAGAATTATACGGTCTTGTCCTGTTTTTCACCATAATAACTTTGGCTTGGTTCTGAAGCATATGGTGTCCCAGAGAGTGAAGATAGGCATATAAATAATAAATCTTACATACAACTTAGCCTCAAGAAAGTCTATGCATAGGGTCCCCGGTCTGTCCACTTGGCTGCCGTGACTCAAGTGATGTTCCTTGGCTTCTCCCTTTCCTTAATCCTGGAAGCTTCACAGGGGCAGAGAAATTTGCATGTAATATCCACTAAAAGCAATCCCAGGTCCCACAGATCTCTGGCTCTGTGATATATATGCCTCCCTCTTCCTGACCTCTTCCCCTCTCCCTTTCTCCCTAATTACTCTTCCCTTCCTCTTCCTTGCCGTTTTTCCTGCTTACATCAGCTAATTCCTCCTTTCCTCTTACTACCCTCGAGTCTCCTCTTCCTCTTTTCTCCTTCTTGACATCTTCTTTTCCTCGTTACTTTCATTATCCGTTCTCTCTACTCAATATGTCATGTTTCATCTACTCTATTTTTCTTCTGTATCTTCTTTCACTTTTTTTTTTGTTCCTAGCTCCTTTCTGTCCCTCCTTCTTGCCATTCTCTTTCTTTTTTCCCTAATCGCTTCCTTTTTATTTTTCCCTTTACAATAATTTACTTTCCTCCTCCTCCTCTTATCACCATTATGTAATCCGCTTCCTCTCGCCTCTTTCATCACATAATATCCTCCTAATTTCTTTTCTTACTATCCTTCCTTCTTACTTATCTTCTCGTGCTCGGGGCAACTTAAATATTCTATCTCAATCAACGCTTGACGATTCTACTACGCAGAGATTGAATTTTGGAGCATGAGAGTGTTAATAAGAGGAAAGGAGGAATTAGCTGATGTAAGCAGGAAAAACGGCAAGGAAGAGGAAGGGATGAGTAATTAGGGGGAAAGGGAGAGGGGAAGAGGTCAGGAAGAGGGAGGCATATATATCACAGAGCCAAAGATCTATGGGACCTGGGATTGCTTTTAGTGGATATTACATGCATATTTCTCTGCCCCTGGGGAAGACGGTGGCTCAATCGGTAGAGAGGTGGCCTGCGGTCCTAACGGACCCGGGTTCAAATCCCGCTGGGGCAGGGAACGGTTTAAGGATTTGAATTTCGTAAAAATCAGACTTTACTGATCTACCAGAAGACCCGCCAACATGTCGTAAAAATACCCCCGCTAATACCAATACACCAGTCCTGTATGAGACAGACCTAGCATGTATTCAGTATGGACGGTGGGTGTTAGCGCCGAAGTGGTGACATGTAGAGGTGTGTGGTACGTAGGAGACTACTGAGCCTTGAAAGCAGGCTGTGAAGCCTATGCCCCGAGTCGGACACATAAAAAAAAAAAATAAATTTGCTACCCTTCTCATGGTCAAAACTAGAACAGTATTGTATTCCAAGTATTGCCAGACTACTTTATTCAGCTGGGAGAGCAGAATAATGATTGTTATGACTCTTCCTCTTCAGTTCTTTTATTCAATGGCACATTTTCCCTCCTCTCTAGTTTATTCCTAGATTAGCCCTCTTTAACATTATTACCTCTCTCCTTTGTTTACCATTTCTGTGTCTCCAATCCTATCACACTTCTCCTGACAGAATCAAACTTTACTTTCTGTCGCTTGTCGTCGTCTCGATCTTTCTTCCTCCTCTCCCTCCTTTCCTCTCCCTTTCTCTCCTCCTTTTCTCTAACCCCTATAGAGACTGTTTCTCTTCCATCTCTCTCACTGTCCACTCTCCTCTTTTTCTCATCATTTCTCTTCCATCCCCTTCCTCGCGCTCATGCCTGCCTCATTCGTCCTTCTCCCCCAGCCACTTGTCATGTCTTTTTCTCTGCATATCTTTCTATCAGTCTGCCTGCTTCAACCCTTCCCTCTCTCGTTTACTTCCTTTCTCTCCACTTTTTCTCACTCTCTCCCTTCCTTCCTCTTCCCCTACCTTGTTCTCTCCCTGTCTCCTTCCGCTCCAGTTATTTCTCCCTCTCACTTCATTCCTCCAGTAACATGGATCTTCTCTCTCCCTCTTCCCTCCCTAGCTGTCTCCATGTTCCCGTCCCCTTCCTAGCTCTCTCTTTTCCCCTCCCTTCCCTAGCTGTCTCCCTAACCTCCTCCCCTCCATAGCTGTCTCTCTGCTCCTCCCGCATCCCCAGCTGTCTCCCTGTCCCCCTCCTCTTCCAAGCTGTCTCCCTGTCCTCCTCCCTTCCTTAGCAGTCTCCCTGTCCCCCTCCTCTTCCAAGCTGTCTCCCTGTCCTCCTCCCTTCCTTAGCAGTCTCCCTGTCACCCTGCTTTCTTAGCTGTCTCCATCCCCCGTCCCTCCCTGGCTGTCTCCCTGTTCTCCTCTCCCCGCTACCTGTCTCTCTGTGCCTCTCCCCTTCCTGGCAGTCTCCCTGCCTTCCTCATTTCCCTTTCCTCTCCTTTCCACTCATTTCCCTCCTCTATTCCACTCTGTTGTCCCCTTCCCTGTCCATTATTTCCCTCTACCCTTCCCTAGATCTCTCTCTTTCCTTCACTACCATTTTTTTTTCTCCCTCTCTCTTCCCTCCACTTCCCTCATATTTCACTCTCCCTCTCCCTTCCTTCTTCTGTCTCATTATCTCCCTTCCTCTTCTTTCTTTCCCCTCCCTTCCTTCTCTCCCCCCCTCCGTTCGTTTTTTCTGTCCCTCTTCATTCCTTCCTCTCCCACTCTCTTCGCCTTTTCTCTCCCCCTCTCCGCTGCCTTCTCCCCTCTATTCTTGTGCCTGACACTATCATGGCGTGACTGTGAGGGTGTCGTTTGTTTATCTCGCCCCAATACTACTGCCCATCACTGGCCCTTTGTTGAGGCACACGGCCACCACCACTGCCCTCTAACTCTGTCTCTTTTCTCTGTGTCTCTGTTTATGCCTCTTTTCTCTACCTCTGTCTCTGTCTCTCTGTCTCTCTCTCTTTCATGCAGGCTCTGTTTATGTTTTTGCACTCTGGCATCTCATCTCGTCTCGCACAATCATTTCTTTTCCTCTCTCTTTCACACACACACACACACACATACACACACACACACACACACACACACACACACACACACACAATTTACCGAGACAAAAGGTAACAATTCTCTGCATGCTTACCATTACTCTCTTTATTTAACCTGTTACCTTTCTTATATGTTCCTTTATATTTCCTGTCATTATTTCGTCACAGGCAGATCTGCACTTCACCATTCTTGTTTGTGATGAAGTGTTTATACCACATCACGTCACACTAACTCAAAACCCCACCACGTTATACCAACTCCAACCTCACACCCCTATTTAACCCAAATAACTCCTCCATCATCTCTCCACACACCAAACATCCCCCCACCAACATCACACCTCCAACCCATCCCTCTTCCCTTCCCCCCACCCTCCCTCACTTTCCTTTTTTATACCTCCCTTACTTCCATCCCCACTCCCCTCCCTCTCCCACCCCTATTAATCCCCACCTCTCCCACCCCCAATCCCGGCGGTGTGGTGTGGCTGCCTGCGAAGTTGTTGAGAGAAACTTTGCCATCACAGACTAGCGCACAGGTGACAACTTGCGGCCACCACCTGACACTAGACTTGTTCCTTCATTCCCTACCGTTTCCCTCACTCTCTACTCTTCCCCTCAACCCTTCCTTTACCCTCACTCTCTACTCTTCCCCTCAACCCTTCCTTTACCCTCACTCTCTACTCTTCCCCTCAACCCTTCCTTTACCCTCACTCTCTACTCTTCCCCTCAACCCTTCCTTTACCCTCACTCTCTACTCTTCCCCTCAACCCTTCCTTTACCCTCACTCTCTACTCTTCCCCTCAACCCTTCCTTTACCCTCACTCTCTACTCTTCCCCTCAACCCTTCCTTTACCCTCACTCTCTACTCCTCCCCTCATCCCTTCCTTTACCCTCACTCTCTGCTCATCCCCTCAACCCTTCCTTTACCCTCACTCTAAGCTCATCCCCTCAACCCTTCATTTACCCTCACTCTCTACTCTTCCCCTCAACCCTTCCTTTACCCTCACTCTAAGCTCATCCCCTCAACCCTTCCTCCTACTGTTTCACCTTCCCCCCACTCTTCTTCCTGTCCTCACTCATTCCGTCGGGACCGTATCTCCCTCACCTCTTGATATTACTCGCTCTCTTCCCTTCACTGCTTCTCCCTTCCCTCACTCTTCTTTTCCTCTCCTTCCCTTCAGTTTTCCGTCCCTTCCTACCTCTCCCATGAATAATCCCTCCCTCTGCCATCACTCCCTCCCATTCATTTACTCATTTTCCATACCCTCCCTCCCTCATCCACTCCCTTTTCCTTCACTTCTAACCTTCCTCTTACTTTCTCCCTTTCCCCTCACTACCTGCCCCTTACACCATTACTCCCTCTTCCATATTCGTTCTCTCTGCCCTCATTTCCCCTCTTTTCCCACGTTCCCTCCTACTATTTCACCTCCCTGACCCTCACCTCCTATCCTCATTTCACATCATCCCTGTTTTCCTCATTTTCTCCCCTTCCTTGCCTCCCTCCTCTTTACAACACTTCTTTCTCTTTCCTTGACTTCTCCCACTTCCCTCACTCCTTCCCCTGCTGTTACTTCGTCCCCAACCCTAGCCTCGTATCCTCTCTCTTTCTCTCTCTCTCCTGCTCTTGCACTCATCCATTTTCCACTTCCTTAACGCTCTTATTCCATTTCTTCTCTTCCTCTTCTCGTCTTCCTACTTTCCCCTCACTGGATATTCTGGCTTTTCAAATAAAACCTCCATATATATTCTCTTTCCTTCCCTTCTCTCCGTCTAAGAATCTGTGAAGGAAAACAGGAGGAAAAAGACTGGAGGGGAAAGAGATGAGAGGAAGAGGGAGCCGTGTATGCAGATGATATTAAGGAGGAAGAGGAAAAAGACGGGTAAGGGAAGAAGACAGCGACGTAAAGAGGCCATTGTGGTAAATAAATCATAAAGAAGAGCGAGATGGAATGGCGGAGACGCATATTGTTGGAGGTGAGGAGGACATGAGTGACGGAGCATGGTGGGGGAAAGGATTATGGAGAGAGAGAGAGAGAGAGAGAGAGAGAGAGAGCACTGTAACACACAGCCTAATCATGTACCGATAACTCAGGAATCCAAGTTATACACAGGTTCTGCTTGGAGTTTCAGGGATAATATTACTTCAGTGTGCTATTGCCGTGTAAATATTGAGTAGTACTGGCTCACGATTGGCAGCTTCCCTTCTGCAATCCAGCATTATAACTAGAATTTCCTAAACTGGCTAACATAGACGTGACAATGGACACTACCCAGTATCCTGTCCTCAACTGATTATTTTTTGACACAGCTCCTTCACTATGATGTCTTTTACAACCAACTCTTGATTTGTCCAGACGATTTTATTCAGCGATATGGGGAGGTTAATGAAGGCTTTCTAACCTCTGATGTCACAAACTCTTAAAAGCTGAATTATATCCCTTCGGAGATATCAAAAATATAATGCACTCTTCAGTATGGTGATGTCTTCTTAAGTTCTTGCTATCTCCACTTGACCTCAATCAAATATAGAAGGACATTCATTACTGAAGACGTCAGTGAAGGATACATTTAATCCTATTAGTATGATAAATCTCTCAAGTCTGGAATATAATCATGTCAATAAAGCAAAAATACAATAATATCGTCACCGAAGGAGATGAATGGCAAGTAAAATTTTACTTTAAACACAATGACTTTATCACAGTTCGCTATACTATCTCCATACGGTGTGTGTGTGTGTGTGTGTGTGTGTGTGTGTGTGTGTGTGTTAACCATCAAACACTGAGGTGACATTTAAACCTAAAGGAGTTTAGTCTCGTTTTTATTAACCCCATCGCTAGTTTGCTGCCCTACTCGTATGAGCTGAATATTATCCTCTGTTGCAGCAAAATTAATATATAAAACAAGTGCTCGTAGGCCCTTCGGGCCCTCTCGCACTCGCTCCTGCGGAGGGCTCTCGCGCTGCGCGCTCGCTTTCTCGTGCTTCGCACTCGTTTCCTCGTGCTTCTCACTCGTTTCCTCGCGCTTCGAGCGCGTTGCGATCATTTCAGGTAATCCGAGTCACGTTTATGTGCTGTTCTAGTCTAACGTTGTCATTATCGGCCGTCAAGGCGACATCGAAGGGCCCATGATGGTCCGTTTATGTGCTGTTCTAGTCTAACGTTGTCACGGAGTTTTTGCAGCTAACCAACTGATCGTGTTATTTGCAGCTTCGGGAATGGAACCCAAGTTGTCCGCACGCAAGTCTGAGATATTAACCACTCGGCCACGGCAACCTACCGGGTGCCGATAGCGGCGTTTTTTGGTCAAACTTTGATCGCTCATTAAATACAGTAAAAAGTTTTTCAATCGTGATGGGACAAGGTTTTTTCACGTCAGCGATTTTTCTGCGAGTTTTGTGCCACTTTTGGTGCTATTTGAATGTGTCGTTTCGGCTGCCCAAAATAAACACACAGACACACGGATACTACTATAGTATATTAGATGCATTCTCGGGCTGAAGAGATTAACAGATAAAATCACTACACCTCCCACAACTGCCACAACTCCTGCCATCACCACCATCACCAACTCTACCATGCACTATCCCTGCCGCTGCAGCCACCACCAACACCACCACCACCACCTCAACCCCGGCCATCACCACCACTACCACCACCACAACCCCTGCCATCATCACTACCACAACCCCTGCTATCACCACCACAACCACAAATCCTGCTATCATCACCATCACCACCACCACTATCACTATCCCTACCGCCGCAACCACCACCACCACCTCAACCCTTGCCACTGCCGCCACCACCATAACCACCAGTGTTGTATGACTCGAACATAAAACACCAGTAACAACACCCACCCATTTAAGAGGGGGCAGACTCGATTTATCATTCATCACTGAAAATATAGCAAACCTCACCAAATGGGAAATTCACCCTACCCTCACCTCAGACCACCACGCCATCATATGTTCTATTAATCTAGCCAAACTACCCAAACCCCCAGACTCCGCCCCAAAATGGAACACAAAGAAGGCAGACTGGCCCCGGTTCACCACTGTCTTAGAAGATCTATGCTCCTTTAACCCCCCTACCAACCTAGAAGATCACACTTCTATGCTTACAAATGCCTTCCACGCCGCAGCTGAGCAAGCCATTCCAACCACCACCCCCCTTATAAAACATCACAAGGACCATTGGTATTACAATGACAGGGTCAAGGAGCTAAATAAGAGACTAAATAGAACTAAAAAAATTCATAGAGCAAACCCAACTCCTGAAAGCAGAAGCTACCTACAGTCTGTTATAAGACATACCACCGCTGAAAAGAACTCTATAAAAGAACAAAGCTGGCTAGAGTGGTGCAAAACACTAGACGCCCATTCATCTACCAGCAACATATGGAAAAAACTAAGATCAGTTTACAACCCCCGCCCTCCCCGCCCTCCAACCCACCCAGACCCTCAAGGGGAAGCCGAAAGACTTGCAGCAACTTTCGCATCAAGAACATCCCCAGCCCAACTCCCAACACTAACAAGAAACCAGCAAGACATCCTACACCAATCAAGAACCCAACAAATTACAGAGAGCAAAAACTCCCCATCCCCCTCCGACCACTATTTCACCCTTGAAGAACTAAACCACGCCCTAAAAACACGTTCAGATACAGCCCCTGGACCCGACGGCATCACATATTCAATGATTAATCACACAGGCATCATTGCAAGAAACGCCCTACTTGACCTCCTAAATCATTCACGGAGACTGGGAAGGCTTCCCACACAATGGAAAGAGGCAATAATACACCCCATCCCCAAACCCCTTGATCCTCAGACTTTCAGGCCAATTTCCCTCCTCAGTTGTTTGAGTAAAACCGCCGAAAGACTTGTCAAACGCCGCCTAGACTGGGTCTCTCCCCCCCCCACACGTCACCTCTTTGCATTCACAAAAGGAAAAGGCACGGCGGAGTGCCTTAGCTCTTTTATCTCTGAGCTGAGAGGAGGCAAAGGCCTAGCAATTTTCATAGACCTAGAAAAAGCCTTTGAGCTGGCATGCCCTGAGGCTATCCTCGCCACCCTTACAAACAAGGGTGTTAAGGGTCGTCTCATGCGCTGGCTGGAGGACTTTTTCTCAGGTCGAAAAGCAAAAGTGCGCTTTCAAGGACACCTGTCGGAAGCGCACCAGCATATCAATGGAACTCCCCAGGGTAGCATCATTAGCCCGACTTTGTTCAACACCCTTGTAGAATGCCTCCTACACCTTAACCTGGGGCAGGGGACCCGTCTCCTATGTTACGCTGATGATCTTACCCTGGTAGTTTATGGGGGACACTATGCACAAAGAGCGCAAAAAGCACTTGACACCCTACACAATAAATGCAGAGACCTGGGATTAAAAATCAACCCACAGAAAACCAAGGCTCTCCCTATTAGAATCCCTACACCACCAAGCCAGCTTCTCCTAGGTACATTCCCCATTGACTATGTTAACACTCACAAATACCTGGGAGTTTATTTTGACAAAAGCCTAACCTTTAATAAAGAAATTCAACACCTCAGGGATATTACTAAACTCAGACTCAATGCTCTCTGGTCCATAGCAAGAAAGGGGGAAGGAGCATCTTATAAAGTACTGCGTCTATTCTATATACAAGCCATACGCTCAATAGTGGACTACGCAGCCCCAGCACTACCTTCCATCTCTCCAAACCTAGTAAATAAATTAGAAGTCATTCAAAATGAGGCTCTTAGGACAATGACGGGTTCCCCCATGTGGACCCGCCTCTGTAACTTACGAATGGAATGTAACATGGAGCCCTTACACCTAAGAATTCAGGCAAGGGTAGCTAATTTAACAGTCAAATTAGCTCACAAAGGCTCTACCCTCCCCATTCTTACAAGACTGACGGCAGCAGCTAACCTGCACCCCGACCTACTCACAAACAGTTGGAGTCATTGCGCTGCCAAAGCCATCCATAAATACAACATTACTCCCGTCCTAAACCTCCCCCCAGACAGGACTATGCGAGGCATATCACCCTCTCCCACCCTGGAGCCCCCCCCTATTTAGACTCATTATCGCCAGTTCTCCACCCAAAGCCTCAACTCCCACTCAACAATTAAGACAAGAGAGCCTTAGGCGAATCGCCTCCCTTACAACCCTAACCTCTGTCACCTACTACACAGATGGCTCAGTTAACGAGGGAAAAGCAGGAGCGGCAGTTATAAACCGCTTTCCTTTCTTTCCCTAGATTTCCTGCACCCGTAGTGCAGGCCGGGCCATATATTAGCCCAGTCGGTGGAATGTCGGAGTTAACGGTGGTCCAGAGGAAACTGCTGAGTGAGAGAGTTAAATAGGTCCATGTTCCGGCTTAGCCGGAGGTTCTTTTGGACTTTGTTGATAAGCTGGTCAGTGTTATTGGCTATGTAGTCGTTTAACTTGTCATTGAAGTCGGTGATGTCAGTTGTAGGGTCAGCGTCAGTACGTGAGTCGTCTGTCGGTGGCGTCGAACCGGAAGTAGCTGCCTGGGAGGTGTCAGTCTCGGTAGCCTTGCGCTTCCTCTGTGCTCTCCTGGGTGTCGGTGGAGAAGCACAGGGTGGCGTGGTGGTAGTTTGGTGGTCAGGCTGGTCGGCTGCACGTTGTGGCGGGGGTGTAGGAGGCTCCCCGTGGCTGTCGGTGGTGGTGGTGGAGGTCTCCATGGGTTGAGCAGGAGTGGTGGCGATAGAGGCAGTCCGTTGGTTCAAAGGAGCATCGAGCTGCAGCCTTTTCCGCGGTGTTGTGCGGGGTTGGGAAGGCTGCAGCTTAGGGGCACGATGCTCCTGACGAAGGGCTGGCCGTGCACCAAGGGCGAAGCTCTGGGGGATGACAAGGCGCGGAAGGCCATTCTCCTCAAAGATCTGGGGGAGGAGAATAAGCAACGCATCCTTGTCACCGCCACAGAAAGCATTCGCCGTCGCAGTGCACATGCTGACGATGGTGTCAATCTCCCCAGTACATCGACGATCCTTGGGCCGGTGCCCCCGGGCCGTGGGGCGCCGCCGTGCATGGGCAGAGCCCTGCACGGCTGCACCTCCCGGCCCGGTGACGTCCTTGGCCTCAGGACCCTTCGGTGTCTGGTGGAGAGTGAACACCACCGTCTCGCCCTCGCCTAACGAGCGCTGAAGACGTGGTGAAGCAGGTGCAACGATCCCCAGGCGGTGCACGAATACATCGGCGCCGGTGTCCTGGCGCCGGATGAATCCGTACCCCGCCTTCACATTGTACCACTTCACAGTCCCCGTGATGGTAACGGCTCGTGGTGACTGCTCCCTGCCTGTGGTGGCCCCCCTCAACGGGTCGAAGGCCGAGGCGGGTGTAGAAGGCGTGGAGAGAACAGGTGTTGCTGCCATCGCTGCTCTGGAGGAAGTCTATAAACCGCGAACACTCGTACGGTTTAAGGATCACAGACGGAGCCTCCACCATTCAATCAGAACTTGTAGCAATTCTAACAGCAATGGATGATGCCCTCGAAATCAGTCCCAACTCTAACATCATCATCCAAACTGACTCGGTTAGCGCCATACAAACATTAAAAAAACAGACGCACACAGACAACATCCACTTAATCACTGATATACTAGCTACAGCCCAAGAAATCCGCAATGCAGGAGGCACAATAACAATACATTGGGTACCGAGCCATGTTGGTATTGCGGGCAACGAACAGGCAGACCAACTCGCTAAAATCGCTACAGAATATCCATTCGTACAAGTTGACATACCCATGAGCTTCAGCCAAACTAAAAACTCCATCAAGACCCAGGCAGCCGCACTCAATAAAAGGGAACATGAAGAACAAGTTTCAGCGGGATCCCCCTCTACTGTCTGGTATGCCAACACCACCAACTATAAGCCCCTTCCCGCTGCTCATGACATAAACAGTAAAACCCTTAAACAACTGAGGCGACTCAGACTGGGCTACAAAAACTTTGCACAAATACAAGGAGACGACACCCCAATTGAATGCGATCACTGCAGTACTAACACCTCCTTCCCGCTCCTCCACTACATCCTCAGCTGTCCTGCCACTAACAAGCACCTCCCGGCCCGGTGACGTCCTTGGCCTCAGGACCCTTCGGTGTCTGGTGGAGAGTGAACACCACCGTCTCGCCCTCGCCTAACGAGCCTCTACTGTCCTTTCCACCACGCCCCACTCCACCCTGATAGATACAGTTCATCGCTTCCCTCCCCCTCCCTAACGTCACTCACACCGTTAATCCCCTCCCCCCCCCTTCCTCCTCCCCTACTGTCACCTGCGCGTTTGTGCCTGCATGCGGAGAGGTTTTCACACATCGTCGTGTGCAGGCGCAGGACATGCCGGTGACCTATATTCACTAAAAAAAAAAAAAAAAAAAAAAAAAAAAAGCACAGAATCACTCCGTGATATCTGCCCCCTCATTAAGTCAATCAAGCCCACCTACATCTTCAGACACAAGCTCCGACTGGGCTATTACAAGGCCCGGCCCTCTCTATAGGAGAGGAAAACGCAACGAACGAACGAACGAACGAACGCAATGACAACCACCACCACCACATAATGCAGCAGTAATTGGTGTAATGACAACCACCACCACCACCACCACCACCACATAATGCAGCAGTAATTGGTGTAATGACAACCACTAACACCACATCCACCACCAGCAACAGCAGAAGCGGTGTTTTTTACGGGAATACAAGAGTAATCAGTGTAATAACCACCAATATCATCACCACCACCACCACCAGTACTGTTTGATGTAAATATACAGTAAAGTTTATCCTTTGACCAACACTGGCTTAATACTCTACAAAGCAGGACCACTCTCGTCAAATTAATTATCATATGCCACAAAACGATGACAAATATACAGTATCCCATGTGTACTTTTCAGTTTTCTGAGTGTAATAGGATTACACAATGATCACACACACACACACACACACACACACACACACACACAAATATTGCGATTACAGACCCTCACACAGCGCAATGAATGAGACTGAGAAGCATCTACCTCTTCTGTTCTTCTGTGTGTGTGTGTGTGTGTGTGTGTGTGTTACAACCATCACTCTGGGGTGACATTTCAAACTAGAGGAGTTCCGTCTCGCCTTTATTAACGCCATCGCTAGTTCGCTGCTCTACTAGTATGACCTGAATATTATCCTCTGTTGCAACAAAAATAATATATATAATGCATTCTCGGGCTGAATAGATTAATGGATAAAATCAATACACCACCCACAACTGCCACAACTCCTGCCATCACCACTACCACCAACCACGCCGCCACCACCACAACTCCTGCCATCACCACCACCACCATAACTCCTGCCACCATCACCATAACCCCTTCCACCACCACCATCACCATAACCCCTGCCACCACCACCATCACCATAACCCCTGCCACCACCACCATCACCATAACCCCTGCCACCACCACCATCACCATAACCCCTGCCACCACCACCATCACCATAACCCCTGCCACCACCACCATCACCATAACCCCTGCCACCACCACCATCACCATAACCCCTGCCACCACCACCATCACCATAACCCCTGCCACCACCATCATCATCATAACCCCTGCCACCACCACCATCACCATAACCCCTGCCACCACCATCATCACCACAACCTCTGCCACCACCACCATCACCATAACCCCTGCCACCACCATCATCACCACAACCTCTGCCACCACCACCACCATCACCATAACCCCTGCCACCACCATCATCACCATAACCCCTGCCACCACCACCATCACCATAACCCCTGCCACCACCACCATCACCATAACCCCTGCCACCACCATCATCACCATAACCCCTGCCACCACCACCATCACCATAACCCCTGCCACCACCATCATCACCACAACCTCCGCCACCACCAATACCAACCCTATCGCCACCAGTGTATGACGTGAACATATACAGTACAAGAGTAACTAACGCAATGACAATCACCAACACCAGCACCACCATCAGTGTTATTTGACATTATTACATTGCAAAAGTAATTGGTTTAATGACCACCACCACCACCACACCATTACCAGTGTTGTTTGACGTAAATATAATCATGTCATCCTTTGTGACTTAATACTCCAAACAGCAGGACCACTCTCGTCAAATTATTTACCGTATCACATGAGATAATGATGAAAATTTTATGACATGTTCATTTTCAGTTTTTTTAGTTTAATAGAATTAGAAAATGATCACACACACACACACACACACACACACACACACACACACACAAACACACACGGGCTTGCAGCTCTACTGTGTCCAAACCCCTTATACGGTATGAACGGTGAGGAGAAAGCCTGTGGTTGACGTGTGGAATTAAATGTTGTCTTTCTTTTTCTCTAAACAAAGAAACGTCAGAGAGATGCCTACAGTATGACATTTTGGAGATATAAATGATGACATTCAGGTGTGTGGTTTAGTGTTGAAGTCAGCAGGTACTGGCATGTGAGGTCAGATGAGGAGACCCACTCACCCGATCCCAGTACTGACTTCTGCCTCAGCTCCAGTCAGTCGCCGCTCCAAAAATCTATCTATTGCCGGACACCTTAATCCCGTAAGGGGTGGTCCCAAACAAATCGCCTCCATGTCGCCCTGTCCCCCGCCTTTTCACTGCCCTACTCCCAGCTCACCCCCTTCCCACTCTCTCATATATCTCTCCACTCCATCCCTCCATCTCATCCTCGGCCTCCCCCTACTTCAGCTAAAATGACATGGGATATTCCGACCCTCTGAACTGGCCATCACTGAACCAGCAATCTGGGTGAATAATTTAACCTTCCCAATGGCTGATTACCGAGCTGGACCTTTACCTGGCTGTGGGTAATTGATCGTATGTTAATCTTCCAAATGGGTCTTTTTGGAACACGGCCTGCTTATTCTGAAAGAGCAACATGTGATGGGGTGGCTGGTGTCCTCACTGGTTAAATAAGCTGGAAACAATTAAGCCAACCTTGTATGGAAATATGTGATGAGCGGTTAGACGTGTGTGGGTAATTACTGTGACTATCAACACATCGACATATCTACTGGTGAATTAATAATGAGTCAGGAGCAACTTTATCTCGCGTTCCTAACATATGATTCTCAGCTCATCCTTTTACTCCCTATCCTTTTTTAACCTCTACAATCACGTTTATTCCTCTGTGACTCCCCATCCTCCTCCCCACCCCTACTCCCCATCCTCCTCCCCGTCCCTACTCCACATCCTCCTCCCCATCCCTCCACCCTTCTCTCTGATCACCTGACTACAAAGGAAAACTGTCAAGTGTACCCAGACCTCTTCATCTTCCCGCAGAGCTGACCAATTACTTTCAATGGATAATGGACCCTGTGATAGGGAGATGGGGATCAGAATGAAATATAATTGCCTCCACGTAAAGCACACACACACACACACACACACACACAAAGTATTGTGGTTGCAGGCCGTTGCTCAAAATACCATAAAAAATTGAGAAACGACTTCCTCTTGAGAGAGAGAGAGAGAGAGAGAGAGAAATTTAGGAGAGGTCCCCATTCCAAGACGGAAGAGAGGTTTAAATAGTGGAAAGGGAAAGAAAGTATGGCAAAAAGGAAAGCAGGAAAGAAGCAAAGAACACGCAAGAGTGGGGAAGAGAGACGAGCCAAGAAAAGAAGGGAGAGGAGGAAGGAAGTAGGAAGGAAAGAAGATAAACGGAGGACGGATTTTGTTTTGTTTGTGGGATATTCTCCCCACAGCATGGTGGGGAACGGGCAAACAAAGAGCCCGTCAGGCGAAAATGCGGAAACAAGCTCCTATTAAGGAGCATAGCAGGGACGAAGACTTGCAGACAGGGCAAGGGCGGCAGAGGAAGGGAACGAGGCGATGGCGGTGGTGGAACAGCCCGATGATCAACAAGGCGAGGGGGAGAGCGCGATAGACAGCACGGCGCCGATGGAAGGGGCGCCGGCATGCTCAGGTGGTAGCCCCAAACGACTCGGTGATGGTTCGCGGCCGGCTGCTCTGATGTTAACAGAGAGCAGAGAGGGACGAGAGAGCGATGGACAAAACGGCGCCGATGGTAAGGGCGCCGAAGCTCAGGTGGAAGTCCCGAACTCTGCCCTCAACCCCCATCTGACCCGCTCCAGCTCTCCACAGCAGCAGGTGGAAGCATAAAGGGAAGGCCCAGTCCGGTGGTCACGAAGGGCACAACCCCGGTCAAGGTAGAGGCGGAGGAATGGCGGTCGGCCATGGAAAGGGCGGACGGCCTACATCTCCTGGTGGGCTGACCAGGGCACTCCCGAAGGTGGAAGGGACAGGCCTAACCCTCAGCTGAAACGGCTGCTGTGGAGAGCTGGTCCCGCCGGGAACAGCGGTGGAGGTGTTGCCTCGGCGAGAGGTGGACTGCGAGTGGGAGGACGGAGGAGGGAAGAAGAAAGTTAGAGGAGGAGAACGAGGAAAGGGGAAGGGGGGAGGAAAGGAAGGAGGCAGACCTTGAACAGAGACAGCCTCCAGCAGGAAATAAAACAAAAAACAAAAAAACAAAATAAAGACAAAAGGAGATACGATGTGAATTGTGGGGGGATGAGGCGCAAGATGATAGGAGAGAGGAAACGAAGGACACGGATCAGAGAAAATATCGAGAGATTTATAAGGTGAAGGAGCGTCAGGGAGACTGACGGGTTGTCAACTGAGGATGATGATGGAAGATGGGAAGATCAGTAGAAAGGAACTGAAGCAGAGAGAGAGAGAGAGAGAGAGAGAGACGGTGCAAAGAATGGTGATAAATGGAAGGAGATGCGGTAAATGAAAAGGGTAAAAGCAGCAATGGAATAACACCATAACAGCGGTAAGGGGAGACAAGCAGCCAGAAACTGGCATGGGCTGTTCCGTGCATCTCACACCCTCCCCCCCCCCACCATCACCAGCCTAAGGTTACCTTACTTTTTTTTAATAATACTAAGACGTAGAACTATTACGTACTCAAACATGCATTTAACAAATGCAGATCAGTATTAAACATACCTAAACATCCTGTCCTTTCGGCATACATGAATATCGCGCTACATAATCACGCTCAATTCCATAATTCCTAGTGACGTCCTAAGCACTTCCACATCAATATTTTGCATAATCATACATACCTCCAAACACCACCATCCTTGTAACGCTCTGTCCGAACACCATCTTGCGTTATATAAGCAAAACACGGCATATTTGTAGCCAGATAATCACTGGTGCCGCGACAGTATCAGTATATCACACGCGCGCAACAACCTCCAACCTCACTAGACAAGAGGTGACTGATCAAAGCCCGACGGATTACGGGGTTTGTGTGTGTGTGATATTCGCCCCGGCGTACCGGGGCACGGGCAAACCTGTGAGCCCGTTCAGTGGAGTGCCGTCTGCACTATCTAGTTATCGAGGGGGTGGGTATTTCTCTAAGACAGTGAGTAGTAGTTGAAGGTTGGTGTTTTTAATAACTGTAGGGGCATCCACCTCGTCAACATGTGACCAGGTGAAGCCCCCGTTAAGGCTGGCTCGTAAAGGGTGAGTGGCGGGGCAGCGTAGGATGAAGTGATGGAGTGGGGATTCTTCCATTTCCTGGCAGTGCTGACAGGGGTCTGGTTGGAGATTCTTGATTTGTTTGTAGCATAGGAAGCCTAGCCGCAAGCGACGTAGTTGTATAAGAACATGGTTAGGTGTATGTGGCAGTGGTGGTAGTGGCTCACAGCCTGTGGCCCTGCCATACCACGTCGCTGAACGGGAGGCTTCTGCAGTTAAAATTTGATGTTCCTCTTTATTCCACCCTGAAATTGTTTTAGCAACTGGTGCCAGGATTTTGATGGCATTGTCTCGGAGAAAGAAGGTGATGGTGGGGAGGGAGCAGGCGGCCTTCGCTGCTTGATCGGCGAGTTCGTTGCCTAGCAACCCCACATGCCCGGGAACCCAGTGTAGGGTGACACTACCCCCGCGAGTGTTGAATTTCTCCGCGTGAAAGAAAACAGATGATATTAAAAAGGGGTTCTCATCTATATTGTATGAATAGATTGCTCGTATCGCTGAAAGTGAATCAGAATGCACGGCTATATTTCTGTGTGCATGTTGACATGCGTGCTTAAGTGCCCCAAGGATAGCTGTGAGCTCCGTTTGGAACACTGATGCGCCCTGAGTGATTCGCCACGACACCACCTCTTCACCGCAGACGAAGGCTGCTCCTGCAGCGACAGAGCCGTCGGTGTAGTAGTCTGCAGACGACGAGCGCCGCAGAGCCACTACCCGAGCTAAGGCGTTTTGCCGAAGGAGGGCAGGGACGGTATTACGCGCCCTCCCCTCCCCCGGAAAAACAAACCTGAATGGTGGTGTTGCCCATGAAGGTGGGTCAGTGTAACCATCACAAGGCACATCAGGCTCCTTGCAAATGTTTGCTGCAGCATTTAGCTCGTGCAGCACAGCTACAAGCCCACGGGCCCAGTCCCTGCTAGGTGCAAAGTCAGGTGGTCGTGACAACAATCTTTTTAGCAGGGTTGAGACAGCGAGCTTGGGTCTGCACTGCACCAGCTTCAGTACTACAGCAGTAGCACGGAGGGCGATTCTTCCACGTAACGAGGGAAGACCGCCTTCCAATCGGAGGTTCACAAGACGTGTCCACATGGGTGCACGGAGAATAATGCAGAGTGCGTTATTCTGGATCACTTCCAGTGATGCGAGCACAGGTGGGGCTAAGTTAATCAGACAAATAGCGCTGTAGTCGATAAGCAACCGCATGGCTTGCACATAGAAGATGCGGAGGACCTTGTACGTGGCCCCCAGCCCCTTCCGAGAAAGAAATCTCAGTGCTGCCATATGCGCAGTCGCTTTCTCCTTCAGGTATTTGACATGAGCTGTGAACTTTAGCCCCACGTCCATCCATACTCCTAGGTATTCATAGGTGGTCACACAAGGTAATGCGTGTCCTCCAAGCAGCAATGGGTGCGGCGATGGGCTGAGGCCAAAGGGCATATAGCGAGTCTTCGCCATATTCACCTTCAACCCCAGCTCCATCGCCTTACCATGCAGTCTAAAGAGGGCCTCATTAGCTTGTGTGTAGCAGGCTCTGCTTGAAAAAACTAGAATTAGGTCGTCTGCATATGTCAGGAGCGTGACTCCCCGACCATAGTTGACATGAAGCAGCCCCTCCACCAAGATGTTAAACAGGGTGGGGCTAATGACACTGCCCTGAGGCATGCCATTTTCATGCTGACACGACGGGGAGACACTCCCCTGGAAGCGGACGCTAGCAGTTCTGTCAAGGAAGAAATCCTGAATCCAGCGTAAGAGTCTCCCTCCCACTCCTCGAGCTGCGAGAGTGCTCAGAATAACGGTGGAATTAGCGAGCTCGAATGCTTTCTCTAAATCGATGAAAACTGCCATACCCACTCCACCCCGAAGCTCCCCGAGGAACGACGCTAGACAGTGTGCAGTACTGCGGCCGTGATGGTATGCATTAATCCTCGGATGGAGAGGACCCAGTCGCCATGAGAGCCGCGCCCGCACCACCCTCTCAGCTGTTTTGCCAATACAGCTGAGCAGTGAGATGGGGCGCGTGGCGCCTGGTTCACTCGGCTTCGGGATGAGGTGAATTATCGCGGTCTTCCATGATTTAGGTAGTTTACCTTCCGACCATGACAAGTTGAGCAATCGCAGCTGCCATTGCCTCCCGCAATCTCCTGAGTGTGCTAATATCAACTATGTGAGACCGTCAAGCCCCGGGGCAGTGTCAGCCCTGCGCCGCAAAGCTGCCAGTAGCTTGACGTCCATGATGGGGCAGTCTGCCGCATCAGGGCGATTGCAAGCTGCCTGGATGGCCGCAGCACGAGAGTCTGACAGTTGCACCAGTCGGGCTGTGACATCTCTGGGTAGATTGCGGGAGGCCGCGCGGTCCGCGAAGTGCCTTGCAAGATGGCTGGCCTCTGAGGCTGGGTCAGGGTGTGAGGGCGGGCAGGAGGGGCGGGGGTTGGTGAAGGACCGCAGCCTTCTCCACATCTCACGGAGAGTGGAGTGAGGCCCTAGAGTCCTGCACCACCGCACCATCTCCTCCTCCCGAAGGCGGCGCTTCTCCGTCAAGACGTGTCGGGACACAGCCTCTAGGCGTCTGCGTAGAGGTGAGTCCCGACGTCGCCGATAATCGCGACGCGCCGCATTCAGCCGCCTGTTCAATTCCCTGACACGGTTGCAGTAGATCCAACCGTCTCTGTAGCACTTTGTGGACCGGCGCTTTTGTGGTATCATCTCTGTGGCTGCCTCTTGAAATGCCGATGTTATAAAGTTGCTCAACCCGTCAAGATCAGAAGGGGGGTGAGATGAGGAGAAAGCGCAGACTATGGCTTTCTGAAAGGCAGCCCAGTCCGCGCTCTCCACATCCCACCTTAATGGGGGCTCGGGGGGTGGGAGGGGGGTTAAGTCGAGGTCGAGAATTATGGCGTAGTGGTCACTCATGAGGGTGGGGTGTATGGACCAAGGCACCGAATCCTTTAAAGGAGCCGATACGAATGTAAGGTCCAAACGTCCCCCCCTTACATGAGTGGACTGTGAGGTGTCCGTCAGCAGAGACACATCATCCATCTCCTCCATAATCAGGGATAAATGCCGTCCTCCTTCATTAGTGGCTTGAGGAGAGTTCAGTAGTGCGTGATACGCATTCAGGTCGCTCCCTATGAGCACAGGCCCCCTGGCAGCCTGGGAGAATAATTCCCCCAGCTCCAGGTTCGCACCTGGCCTGCTATAGATATTATAAATGGTAAGGGGCAACTCCTGAAGGTGAATGTGCACCCCCTGAACCTCCACATCACCACCACAGAAAGGAGTATGCTCACAATCTGTGGCAGCAATGTGGTTCTGAACCAGGACGGCACATCCTCTGTTTACACCTCGAGTGTAAGGGAGGAGATGGGTGGTGTAGCCCTGCAGACGAAATTTATGTTTATCTTTTTCCTCCAGCAGAGTTTCCTGCAGAAGGACTACGTGGGGGTTATCCCTCGCCGCAGTCCCCTGCAGGAGCGGGAGCTTCCTCCTTGCTCCCGCACAGTTCCACTGGAGGATTCTTAAGGTGTGGGAGACCCCTCATCCATGGACAGCTGGAGTCCAGTGTCCGGCGATCTCCGAGGCACACGAGGAGATAGGGGAATCTCCTGGGTGCCTGACGGGGAACGTGGGGAACTGCGACTCAAGCTGTCTTTTTTGGACTTGTAACGTCTTCGTGTTTTGTCTCTGTTTCTCTTCCTGCTCCTTTCTCTGTCTGCACCCTCCTTCTGTTCCTGTTGTGTTGGAGCTGGTGCTGGCAGACTGGGTTGGCATTGTTTTGTTTCCTCTGGTGTCAGTGGACTGGGAGAGCGATGGTTCATTACCGGTGAGCGTGATCTGGCAGCTGCGGGGGAAAGAGTTCTTGCCACTGCAGGAAAGGGAGCTGGTTCTGGCTGACTGGGTTGGCGTTGTTTTGTTTCCTCTGGTGTCAGTGGACTGGGAGAGCAATGGTTCGTTGCCGGTGAGCTTGATCTGGCAGCTGCGGGGGAAGTGGTTCTCGCCACTGCAGGAGAGGGAGCTGTCTGTGATGGTAGTGGGAGCTGGCCAGATGTGAATTTCTCTATTATATCCTGCATGGCCTCATCTGCTGTTTTTAGCACCGTTCTCGGCAGTATTGGGAAGTGATCGAAGAGCAGGTTCAGTAGGGCCAGAAGGAGAGATTTACCGAGTTCCGCCACTTTTTCGAAAGTGAAAGTTAGAGGTTCCTCTCGTGCGGTTGGCAGTGGTGTTGAGGGTGTGGTGGGAGCGCTGGTGGGTGGCGGGTGGTGCGTGAATGTCTGCTGTGACAGTGATGATTCGGCGGTTGGAGGGGCCGCTGTAGCGCTCGCTGTCTGCATATTGTTGAGTGGCGGGAAGTTTTCTGGGGCAAGGGTGGGGCGGGGGGGGGGCGCAGGTGTTTTCGTCCTCTGCTGTCCCCAGATGAAGGTTCCTTGGGGCGCCGGGGTCATGAGAATGTCCTGTGTTTCCCGCACCCATTTCACCTGGCTCTCTCCCTTGGTCTACTCTGCGTGTGCGTGCGGGGCATGATGGGTGCCAGGCGTGGTGTGACCCTGTGCAGTTGGGGCATCTGGCAGTTGTCTTTTCCTTTGCTTTCAGTTTGTTGAGGCATATGGTCGTGTCGTGCGCCCCGCTGCACACGCCACATGTATGGGGCCTCGCACAATTCGCCCTGTGATGCCCGTATCTCTGGCATCGATAACACCTCAGAGGCTCTGGGGTGTAGGGTCTCAGATAGAATTTCCCCCAATTTTCCAGATCTAGTTCTGGCACGAGGGGGCCCCGCAGGGTCACAAGAACCTGCAGTGTCTCCTCGCGCGATTTCTGATTTTGGCAACGCTCTGCTGCTTCCGCAAGGTCGTGTTCTTTCAGAATGTCTACCGTCCATCGGCGCGGATAACCCATGACTATTGCTTTGGTTAGCTGGTCCCCTCGATGCAGTTCAATAACTCGCACTGTCGCTGTCTCGTCCTCCGCAATCTGTTTTAGTAGGTGATAGGCCTCTTCTGTTTTGGGGACCAAAACACAGCTGTCGTCCCTCCCGAACCTGTTGCTGACATTCAGGTGCGGGAATAGTGCTTCGAGTTCCGCCACCGCTTTGTATGAATGCGTATAACCCTCCTGATGCGGCACTCGGAAAGCTGGGAAGAGGGAAGGGAGTGGCGCTGGTGCCGCGACTGAAACAGAGGTGCGCGTTTTCTGAGAGGGCAGAGTGGGAGGTGGGCGCGGTTGTGGAGTGGGCTGGGTAGGAGGTGTGGGTGAAAAATCCCCTGCCGGTTTTGTTTTCTTACGTCCCCCCCTCTTCCGCACCTGGGTGAAGCCATCGTCGTCGGTGTTAGCGTCCGAGGCTACACCAGGTGCGGGAGTGGTTGCAGGTGCTGGTTGTGCATCAGTGGCATCTTTGGAGATTGTAAGGTGGGTGGGTGGGCTGGAGTCAAGCGGGGCCGGGAGTATGGCATCAAACTCCATACCTTCATGTCTGCGCAGCATTTTCCTGGGGACATCATAGGAAGTGGAGGCAGCTTTCATGTCAGGGTATTTCGGGCGAGCTCCTTGTTCTTTTGCAGCCATAATACGTTTAGAGTCGGAGGAGTCATTGTCCTCAGAACCATGGCGCGTGCGTTTTTGTTGTCCAGGTTTCTTGTTGCAGGTAGCGCCGTCAGCAACACAGCTATTGGCGGCGATGCCAGGGTCTTGAGGGCGGGTACACACAAGTGTGTGTACCCCGGAACACAGACGTGGGGCGCGATAGAGTGCTGAGACAGCGATGGTGGTTTTTTTTTTTTTTTTTTTTTTTTTAAGGAAGGTGGGGAAAGAAGAGAGAATAGGGGAAGGGATAGTAAGAAAGAGGAAGGAAGAGGGAGTAGACAGTTGGTGGGCTGGCCACCATGCTTTGTTTTGTTTATAGTATTTGTTAGATAACTGCTTTAATTTTGTTTGTTGAGTTAGGTAAGTGCTTTGTTTTGTATATTGTGTTAGTTTGGTAAGTATATGTAGTGGTTATGGCTGTGTATGCTTGTGTGCGCGTGCGTGCGCGTACGCATGTGCGCGTGGATGTGGGCGTGTGCGTGGGTGCGTGTTCATATGTTTTGTATGTGTGAATTGCGCTAGCAAGCTAGCTTTTGAGGGTTTGGTTGAGTTGTTTGGGTTTATGTCGTAATTGGGTTATGTCGAAAATAGGTGGGGTTTTTGTATTCGTTAGTGCGACACTTATCGTTTGGGTTGAGTTTAGTAAATTGGTATAGGGTCTTGGTTGTTTAATATGGTTTTTAGACTACTAGGGAACCATTTGTGGAAGGAGCGATTCTCATCGTTGATATTGTAAGTTAATGCGTTGTATGTTTCAGAGTTTATTTCCTCGATTTTACTCCAGATTTTTTTCGCTTGGTTATGTAATCTTATGTTTAACGGTTTGGTTTTAGTTATGGCGTGAATTTGTTCCGTGTTAAGTGTGTAAGGGTACTGCTGATTAGTTGCAAATCTGAGGGCTTTGTTTTGTAAGACTTGTAGTTTTTTAAGTTGGGTAGAGCTGAAGGTGTGTGTGGGAATGGGTGGGTAATCTAGTATGGGGAGGATCAGTGCTTTGACAAGGTGGGATTTGACTTTTATAGGCATGTCCTTGAATCTGAGTAAGCGGGATAATGCTCCAGTAGCTTTTTGTTTTCTATCCTGTACACTGGGAAGATAGCCTCTAGAGTTAAGTTTAAACCCAAGTATTTTACCCTCTTCTTTGAAGTCTGTTATTTCTTCGTTAATTATTAAAGGTTCTTTTTTGGTGTTGGCAAGTTGGATGACGGAGAATTTATTTATGTTAGTTTGTATTTTCCATTTTGATTCATATTCGTTAATTTTCTCGACTTCGCTTTGAGTTCTTGAGTTCATGATCCTTCTAGATGGCCCAGGATAGTTAATAATTTGGGAAATATCGTCAGCGTAACTTATATTGATGCCATGGGTTGCTTGTGGGGAGTCACTGGTGAAAATAGAGTAAAGAGTTGGTGAGAGTACGCTCCCTTGAGGAACCCCGCTTTCCAGAGCAAAGCTAGCCCCTGTGTAATTATTTATTTTGATTTTAGCCTTTCTGTCGTCAAGAAAATCACAGAGAATTTTTTCAGTTATAGTTGGGAGGTTGAGATTAAGTAATTTATATTTAAGTCCTAAATGCCATACCTTGTCAAAGGCTTTTGTTACATCTCTAAGGATGGTGTGGCATTGTCCTTTGTTAGATTTACTTATTGCTATATGTTCTGATGCTATTGCAATTGCTTGAGTGGTGCCCCTTAGTAGTCGAAAACCGTATTGATTCTTATTGTATAGATTCTCAGATTCAAGGTGTAGTCTGAGCCTTTTATTAATTATTCTCTCTAGTACCTTTCCAGGGACTTCTAAGAGAGAGATGGGTCTGTAATTCTCTACGAGATGTGGGTTCTTGTTCTTTTTTGGGATTAGTTTTATGATGGCTTCTTTAAATTTGTCGGGGAAATATCCTGCAGAGATGGTTGCATTAAATATGTTTTTTAAATTTTCAATGGCTATATTGGGGAGATTGGATAGTATAGTTTTATTATATCCACTTTCTCCCGGGCAAGTCTTTTTTAAGTTCTTAATAATAGCGGTAATTTCCTCTGTCGCAATAGGAGTGGTAAATATTGTGTCTGAGTCTAATCTATCGGGGTTACCTGAATGGTACGGTGTTAATCTATCTGCGTTGATGGTAAGGAATTCTTTTACTAAATTGTCGTGTCTGTTGTTGTTCTGTTCTTCTTCGATCTCTTGAAAGATGGACTCCCAGTGTCGCCTGTGTGTTCTTTCTTTTTCAGAGACTGAGTGTTGTCTGTTTCCCAGATGATCTAATATGTAATGAGGCTCAGGGGTTGAAGTTCCTGAGAGGGTTTTTATTTTACGCCAAAATGTGGAGGGATCGTTGTAAAGATTGGCAGTGTTTGTAATAGTGTTTGCCCAATGAGTGTTGTGTTCTGTTAGGAGGGATGTGTGTAGTTGAGTTTGGAGTAGTTTGTACCGTCTATAGTGATCTCGTGTCCAACCATGTCTTTGGGAGTGAGTTCTTAATGCGTTGTACTGATTGATGAGTATCTGTGTGTCTCTGCTGTGTTTAGGAGTAGTGATTGTTCTATGTGTGGTTGTAGGGATGTTATTGTTGATTGCAATATTTATGTTGGAGTACCATCTTTCAAGAGATCGATCGATTTCCTCTAGTGTACCATCATCGGGGATATGAAAGTTAGTAAATGTTGTGATTAAATCTTGTTTAAATTTATTCCAATTGGCCATGGCAAAGTTAGGTCGGGGAGGAATGGGGACGGTTATTGGGGCTGTGGAGATAGTGGCAATTATGGGGGTGTGATCACTAGTGGTGAGAGGGCCTGGAGAGAAATGGGTGTTGTGGTAAGCTATTAGGTTGCAAAGGGCTATGTCTGGGGTGGAGATGGAGTTGTGTGAGAGGAATGTAGGAAAGTTGGGGCCAATATGTCTTACTGTAGTGTCTTGGATGAGACTAGCGAGTTGTCTTCCTACGACATTTGAATTTCTGTTGCCCAGGAGGCGGTGTTTAGCATTAAGATCACCAATGAGGTAGACAGGGATGTTTCTTCTGAATAAGTTAATAAAATCAGGGGTTGGGAGGTAAGGGCGGCTGGGTGGAAGATAAACAGTGGCTATTATGACTTTACCGGTGTGTGTTGAAATTTCTACGCCAATCATGTCTGAAATGAAATGGTCTAGTAATTTATAAGTTAAGTTGTTCTTTATGGCTATAGCTGAGCCATCCATTGGTCGGTTATATGAGTTTCTTTTGTGAGAGGTATATCCTGGGATTTTTAGTGTAGAATGTGATGATATACCATGGCTGTTTAATAGTATAATGTCAGGATCAATGGTTCTATAGATGTTTATAAGACCTAGGTTTCTGCCTGACCAGTTTAATACATTATGTTGCAGGATTTTCATTTCTGGATCTTTGTGATCTATTGTTATGGAGTAGAGTGGATTTGTTACGGTTTTCTAGGCTGTGCAGTAGGAATTTCTCTTCCTCGTTATCGGCCATTCTGATGGAGTCTTGGATGTTGTTGTATTTTTCAGAGATGGCTCTGATCTCATCTAGTGCTGCATCTTGTTGAAGTGTTTTATGTTGCTTTTTAACCATGGCTTTGTTCTCTTTGCAAGCTCTAGTTATTTCTCTGATGTTGTATATTTTGTTGGGTTTCCATATAGATGGCAGTAGTATCACCTCTGTTTGTCTGTTTCTTTTTTCTTTTTCTAGGAAGTCAAGATCTTCATCCGTTGAGTCGTTTTCCTGGATGTCTACAGCGGTAGCACCTTCGAAGATGTTGGTGTTTGAGGTAAGGAATTCTGTTGTGTGGAGTGATGGAGGTTCTGCTGGGTGTAGAGTGGATGTGGTGACTTTAGTGTGTTCTTTGTTTGCTGTAGAGATGGTTTCTGCTTCTATGAGTGGTGCTTGTTGTTGAGGGGGAGGTGGAGGTGGGTTACTGCCAGGAGGGTTTGCAGAAGGGAGAGTAAGGTGGTTATTAGTTATTGTTGGTAGGAGTGCTTGCAAGATTTTATCTGAGGGAGGGTTAGAGGGCAAATGTATGATGGGGAGGTTGTTGAGTTTGCAGCTTTCTTCAAAGGTTGAATTAAAGCTGCCTGGATTGGCAAGTTCATTCAGATGAGCATTGATAATGAGCACCATGTATTCAGAAATTTTGGTGTTCTGATGTAGAATAGTAGAGAAACTGCAATTTTGGTTTTGGGGGGGGGCTGTTAGGATTAGGTAGTTGCGTAGCTTGAGCATAGGTGACGCCCAGGCGGGTTGTAGAGTTCTGGGGGGTGATCAATTTGTTTTTAACTATATCCTTCCTCTTCTGACATTTCATGGCCAAAGTGCGGTGATGATCTCCACAATTTATGCATTTTTTGGTTAGAGAAGAGCAGTTTTTCCAAGTATGGTCTGTGGATGAGCACTCTGAGCATATTTTGAAGTCTTTAGGTTTGGGGCAGTTCTTGGTGCTGTGGGATTCCAAAGCATAACATTTAAAACAGGTGGAGATGTTAACGAACTTTTCTGCCTCAATTTGTTGATTGCTTATACATAGGTGAAATAATTTGATGCCCTCCAGAGCCTTCTGAGCCATTTTTATGTCTAGAAATTTTATTTTCAGGAGGTTGGACTTGCCAAATTTGGAAACATTTATGACCTTTGCCCAGGTGTTGTTTCGCATAATTTCCGTGGCTATTTCGTCTTCAGAATGGCAGTAGATGATGTCATCGATTTTTGAGCAGATGATGCTTCTGTTGGCCTTGACTTCAGGGGGAAGAACTGTTGAAAAACCATGCTGCTCTAGAGGCGTCTTCAGTTTATCTGAAAGCAGTTCATCAGAGTCAAAATCAGAGGATGTAGACACAATAATGGCTTCCTTGGAAGAGTGAAGAGCATTGATCTTTATGTTGAAGGGAGCAACTAACTCGAGGAGTTTAAGTTTGGTTGAGTTGTCCTGAGGGGACTGGTGCAAAATTTTTACTCTTCCCATGGTGAGAATGATCAAGGGAGGACTTAAAGGTGGTCAATCATACCAATTACTTGGCTTCAGGTCTCCTCTCTGTGAAGGGAGCTGCCACTTGCAGGGCCGAAAAAGACCTAAGGGAAAATAAGCCGAGTGACGGTGGTTGGTCGAAAAAGGCTTGAGGGAAAATGTCGGTGGTGGTATTTAGTTTAGAAAAACTATGTCGGGGTTGCCACAGAACCAATTTGCCATGCAAATTGATTTCTCAGACTGACCCGACAAGTTAAAAGAAACTAAATGTGAAAAAAAAAAAAAAAAAAAAAAAAAAAAAAAAAAACGGTGGGAAGAGGGGTGGAGGACTTAGAGGAGGTCCATCCAACCTATAACTTCTTACTTCATCTCGTTCCCTCTTGGAGGGAGTGATCACGTGCGAGGCTGAAGGAGCCTAAAAGGTAAGTATGAAGATTAGGCACGCAATCTGAAGTGGAATTTAGTTTAGAAAAACTAGGTTAGGGCTGCCACAGAACTAATTTGCTATGCAAATTAATTCCTACAGCAGACCTAACAAGTTAAACTAAACTAAATATCGGGAAAAAAAAAAAAAAAAAAAAAAAAAAAAGGGAAAGCTCGGCCAACACGAACCTACCTACAGTAACGGGGATGGGTTTCCCCGCCCTCTAAAGGGCGCCGAGGGAAGCCCCGTCACTGCCCCGTGAGGGACATGCCTACTCCTAGCCCTATCAGAAATGCCGCCCTCACCGCCTCCTTTAACCAGGCCCTAAAGGCCCCCCTTCATGGAAGTGCCCTGCGGCACCCCTTCAGGGTTCGGCGTCGTACTACGGTGAGGGACACTACACGGCAGGCCGAGAAACAAAAAAAGACAATTACAAAAACAAAACAAAAACAAAGACAAAGGAGAGAGGCTCTCCAAAAGCTAGACGAAAAGTTGTGCAGTCGGAAATAAAGTAGTCCGGCAGTGGCGAGAAACTCTAGGGAGAGTGAAACCTGGTTTCACTAACACCCAGATACAGGCAAAGAGCTGTTGCTGGGAGAGCTGGGGGAAGAAGTGTTGTCGCCGCGGCTGCCAGACAGAGAATGTCGACCCGCGATGGTGGGTGTGTGTGTGTGTGTGTGTGGATGGCACGGGAGTGCCGGATCGCGTGCCCTCCAATCAGGGAGCAGATCCGACGGACCCCAATCACGAAGCAGATCAGACGCCCTCCAATCACGAGGCAGATCCGACGCCCTCCAATCAGAGCGCTGTATTGGTCTTGCCACAGGCTAGTGGAAGGTTGGAGGTCTCTGCTGGGAGATGTGCTCGGTGCAGCAGCTAGTGAGAGAATCTTACGGGGTTGTCGTGAGTGACTGATGAAGAGGCTGTTCCAATACTCCACAGCCTCCCAATAACATGAAATTATTCTTAAAATCAAAATACGACTATTTTAATACTGACTTTGAAAGAAAAAATATATATATATATTTGACTGACATACATCTCAAGGAAACGATACTACAGTTAAATAACAGCATAAACAGCACAGATACGCGTCATCTAAAGCACTGCATTTAAACTTTCACTCTGCAGCAGCTTCTGGCAGTTCAATGATTGTCGTAAAATTATGTTTATTCACACAATCCTTTGCAGTGTCTTTTACCTTCAACGGGAGAGTATTTAAATGGGCAGGAAAACAATGACGAAATAAGTATACCGAAGTTTAAAAGTACTCCAGATTTAAAATCTCCCGGGACAACAAACCAACAGCCAATCAGAGACCAGGTGGGCGGGGCTTAGGGAGGCGAAGAGAGGGGGCGTGGCTTAGCGTGATGGCTCAACCCTTCAATCCCATACATACACCAACGCACATGATGCTGCAGCGGGTGTAGTGTTTTGCTGTGTGTGTGTGTGTGTGTGTGTGTGTGTGTGTGTTTAAAAGGAGACAGTTACAGGACGCAGGTGTAGCAACCTGAGTGTTCATGCATAACTTTTTTTTTTTTTAATACTTTCCATATGCCTTCTCGTTACCTTTTCCATCTCTCGATTTCCATCCCATTCCTTCAGATAAAATTCTCTGTCTGTCTGTCTGTCTCTCTCTCTCTCTCTCTCTCTCTCGTCTCATTTCCTATTCAGTGTCCTTTCTCTCTTATCCCTGCAAAAAAAAAATTGTTCAGAGAGAGAGAGAGAGAGAGAGAGAACTAGAACACTACCCAGGAAGCTAAAGAAAGAGGAAGGATGATATGGGGTGAACTGTTGAGGAAGGAGTGGCATGAAAGGAGGAAGTGAAAAAAAAAAAAAAAGCAGAGGGAGGGAGAAACAGACGAATGACAAGGGTTGGAGAAAATATGGAGAGATTTTTATGATGAAGGACGAGCGTCAAGGAGACTGGTGCGTGGTGGGATGATGATGTGATGATGATGGTGATGGTGATGGTGGTGGTGGTGGTGGTGATGATGATGATGATGATAACAGTGATGATGATGATGATGATGGTGGTGGTGATGATAATGATAATGATGATGAAAGATGATGATGATGATGAAAGAGGAGGAAGTATAGAGAAGCTAAAGGAGTGTGTGTGTGTGTGTGTGTGTGTGTGTGTGTGTGTGTGTGTGTGTGTGTGTGTGTGAGAGAGAGAGAGAGAGAGAGAGAGAGACAGGAGAAACTTCAAGATGGGATGAGAGAATGCAGAGGGGGGAAGAGGAGGGAAAGGATGGACAGCGAGACAGGCTGGGGGAGAGAGAGCAGCTCATTAGAGAGGAGAGAAGGGGAAGAAAGTCAGCGTAGGAAGGACACGACCAAGATAAATGTTGGACAGAGGAAGGAAGAAGAAAGTCAGAGGAACACGAGGGAGGAGGGAAGGTGGAGGGAAAATGGAAGGTGGAGGGAAAATGGAAAGTGGAGGGAAAATGGAAGGTGGAAGGAAATGGAAGGTGGAGGGAAAATGGAAGGTGGAGAGAAAAATGGAAGGTGTAGGGAAATGGAATGTGGAGGGAAAACGGAAGGTGGAGGGAAAATGGAAGGTGGAGGGAAAAGGGAAGGTGGAGGGAAAAGGGAAGGTGGAGGGAAAAGGGAAGGTGGAGGGGAAAGGGCATGAGACAGGACGTGGAGAAAGACGACACTAAAAAGGACTTTCAAGAAGGAGAGATAAAAGAGAGTATTGGGAGGAGGGAGGAGGAGGATAGAAAAAGGAGGGAAAAATTTAAGAGAAGGAATGACAGAGGAATGACAAGTATCGACGAAAAATTCGTGTGATTTTCAGAGTGAGGGAGGAGAGTCAGAGAGACCGGTGGGTCGTGGAGGAGGAGGAGGAGGGTCAGGAATGGTAAAATAAATAAATATATATATATATATATATATATATATGTATATATATATATATATATATATATATATATATATATATAAAAAAGGGGGAAGGAAAGTGAGACAGAAGAATGGCATTGATTGGAGCAGAAGACGAGAAATTTTTTTGGACGGAGGGGACTGGGATGGTTAGGGCTGATGAACTACGAAGCTTTTTTCCTGATATTTGCAGTTTGGGTTTATGCCAGGTAGGGGGACCACTGATGCCATATTCATTGTTCGACAGCTTCAGGAAAAATATATTGGTAGGAGAAGAGATCTTTATTTTGTTTTTGTTGATTTGGAAAAGGCCTTTGACAGAGTCCCTAGAGAGGTGGTGAAGTGGGCAATGAGAAAGCTTGGCTTGGAGGAGTGGCTGGTTAGGGTGGTTATGGCCATGTATGTTGGTGCTCACACCCAGGTGAGAGTGAATGGAGATTTGAGTGATGAGTTTTCCGTGAATGTTGGTGTGCATCAGGGGTCAGTCTTGAGTCCCATGTTGTTTATCATGGTACTTGAAGCCCTATCACGTGATTTTAGAAACGGACTCCCGTGGGAGTTGTTGTATGCTGATGATTTGGTGTTGATTGCAGAGAATGAAAGGGAGGCGGAGGAAAGGTTTAGGAAGTGGAGAGATGGTATGGGGCAAAAGGGTTTAAGGGTAAATGCAGATAAAACAAAAGTGATGATATCTAGGGTTGGTGGCGGTACTGTCAAAGACGAGGGAGAGTGGCCATGTGCAGTTTGCCACAAGGGCGTGGGAAGTAATTCCATCTTGTGCGGTGTGTGTGATAAATGGGTGCATAAGAGATGTAGTGGTATCAGAGGTAGACTGCGAGATAATGCTGATTTTATGTGTACGGCGTGCCGGGGTGAGCAGGTGAAGATCGTCAGACGTGAAAGGATTGAACTTGCTGGTGAATCTCTTGAGTGTGTGGAAGAGTTTTGTTTTTTGGGAGACATGTTGTGTGCTGGAGGTGGGGCTGGAGCTAGCTCTGTGGCTAGGGTGAGAAGTGGTTGGAAGAAGTTCAGGGAGCTCTTGCCTCTCCTGACATTGAGAGGGCTCTCCCTACGTGCTAAGGAGTCTTTGTATGCAGCATGTGTTAGGAGTGTAATGCTGTATGGCAGTGAGACCTGGGCAGTGAAGGAGGAAGACATTCGCCGGCTCAGACGTACAGAAATGACAATGATTAGGTGGATGTGCAGTGCGTCCCTGCGTCCAAGGCCTGGAGGGGCTGGGTTTACAATGGAAGAGTTGAGAGGTAGGATGGGACTGGAGTGTATTGGTGTTGTGATGAGGAGAGGTAGATTGAGGTGGTTTGGACATGTGGAGAGGATGGGGGATGATAATTGGGTGAGGAAGGTGAGATGTGTTAATAATGGGGGTGGGGTTATGAGGGGTAGACCGAGAAAGACATGGGACGAGGTCATTAAGTGTGACCTTAGGGTTAAGGGACTGAACATGGAGGCTGCAATGGATCGTGCAGCGTGGAGAGCTGCCATTAGGTGACCAAGGCCGACACATGCAAGCATGTTGGAGCCTTTAAAAACGAAAACGAAAACGATTTGCCCTACAAGAAGCGATACGTTATCTCACAACACCAATGAAGATCGTGTAAGTGAAATTACTGAACTCAGCATTCATACCAAATATCTGTTATTTGAGGCACGTGTCTGAATAAACACCCAAACTTCTGAGTCAAAGTCGGTTCACTGACGCAACACTAAATGCTTAGTATTTGCTCTCAGAAATGTGTACACGATTTCCAGTTATCAGTAACACAAAGATGAACCTTGTGTATGGTGAGTAAGAAGCCAAGGCGGCCCAGTGGTTAAGTGTTCCATCACGATCTGCGTGTGCCTCAAGGCTCACTATGAAAGTCGAAGCCGAGGTGCACATTTAATTGGGCGTCTGTTGGTGCTCTTCGGTGATCTATTGGCAAGTCGTCGGATACACACGTACACAACCAATCAAACCCACAGAGTTTACACACAGGTACACCTCACTATACATACTTCTTCCCAACTGTTATGTGGCCACCAGATGGAAGCGTAATTCTGCGTATGTTTCCTTCTCATCGCAAAGGTTTGCTTCTGCAGTGCACCTAATACGGACCGACAATTACTCTCATATAGCCAATATTGCTGTTGCTATTTTTGTTGTTTGGCAAGTCAGTATTAAACCAGTGGACAACAAACGTCTGTTTAATTCCAACAGTATTATGTCCTACCCACCTATTTCCAGCATGTTAGTGTGACCTCGCCAGCTCCACATCAGAGGTCATCGATTCCATTATGTTTGGGGAAATTGTTGTTTTTCCTATACAGTATGTACGACAAACTATAATTACTCTCCGTGTGAACATGCATTTTTTTCTTTCATTCTTTCTGGCTAGTATTACGGAACAGATGACTACTGCAGCTTTGTAAAGATATCCTGTAATGGCAGCATTTAAGACCGCTATATTTCACCACTCCAGTGTTACAAGTCTCTCTTAAACTGAATATAATAATCTGACGACAACAGCAAGACAATAAATGCGCTCGGACTGCATGGCTAAAAACAATCATAACAGTACATCATAGTTTTTCTTCATAAAGTTATCAGCTTCTATCTATCTGTCTATTGCCAAACGCCTTAATCCCGTACAGGGTGGCCTCAAACAAATCGCCTCCATGTCGCCCTGTCCCCCGCCATTTCATTGTCCTGCTCCCAACTCACAACCCCCTCTCCCATATACCTCTCCACTCCATCCCTCCATCTTATTCTTGGCCTCCCCCTCCCCCTCTTCCCCCTCCACCTCACTCACATACACTCTCCTCGTCAGTCTCTCGCTCTCAATCGTCTCCACATGGCTTGCAAAAAAATATATAAAGTTATCACCCGTTACTTCGTGTTCACATACACCTGACTCTGTAAAGCTGCAAACGAATACTGAATGTTTATATGGGTGCAGTCTGACGCTGGCCCAAGACCCAACAGCAAAACTTGCCTCTCACTGTCGTAAGCTCATGATATTATTGTCGTTCTCTCACAACTGAGGAAACAAAACTACATACCAACAGGTGGAGGTAAAATGAACATTAGTTAGACGGCACAAAAACATACGAGATGAATAGACAGACAGACAGACAAATGGACAGACAGACAGGCAGAAAAACAGACACAGGCAGACAGACAAACAGAAAGAGAAGACGGATAAATAAATATACAGATATACAGATAGATCGATAGATAGATAGATGGGGAAGCATACATAAAGTTAGATGAAAATTAATGTACATTGTGTGTGTGTGTGTGTGTGTGTGTGTGTGTGTGTGTTCGGCCATTGTGTTACCATGGCAACCTCACCACACCAAAACAGTTACATACACACATTTCCCTACCACCAACGTCCGTTAGAGAGTAGTGTGTGTGTGTGTGTGTGTGTGTGTGTGTGTGTGTGTGTGTGTGTGTGTGTGTGTGTGTGTGTGTGTGTGTGTGTGTGTGTGTGTGTGTGTGTGTGTGAGAGAGAGAGAGAGAGAGAGAGAGAGAGAGAGAGAGAGAGAGAGAGAGAGAGAGAGAGAGAGAGAGAGAGAGAGAGAGAGAGTGGAATTTAAATGAAGAGAAAGTAAAAAGCGAGGCGGACCAACAGAGAAAAGGCAGTGGCGTGAGAATGACGGAAAAAAAAAAAAATAGACTTAGAGAGAGGGATGTCGAATTCATAAAACAGCGAGCCTTGGGAAGCGAAGTGGAAATGATAAACAGAAGGGAAAAGGAAAATGAGGAAAGAAAAAATAAACGTGACAAGTGGACAGGAGATTCATGGCACAGAAAATGGTGACAAGATACAAGAAGACAACCAGAGAAAGGAGGAGGAGGAGGAGGAGGAGGAAAGTGTAAATGAACTGGGCGATGGGTCAGTGAGGAGAATTTTGTGAGGGAGATGAGAAAGAAGAGAGAAAATGTGGAAATTAAAGAGAAGGTAGGAATTAAGAGGATTATGAGGAAGGGGAAGGAAAATTCTGGGCTGGGAGAGAGAGAGAGAGAGAGAGAGAGGAGAACAACGGAGAGGGAGAAGAAGAATGAGGTGGGAGAGAAGGAAGTGTCAGCCTGATATATAACGTACTTGTTGTGATTCCCATAACAAAAGGTCAAAGGAAAGAAAGGCAACATATCATTCTATATTTATCCCAACCCAGCTGGCAAGAGAGACTGAACAATGAACATCCTTACGTACTGTACACAAGGACACGACAACCACCAACATCTATATTTATCCCAACCCAGCTGGCAAGAGAGACTGAACAATGAACATCCTTACGTACTGTACACAAGGACACGACAACCACCAACAAAGGACACAGTACAATAAAGCGGCACACAATATCACCCTGCACGGACCTCGAACCGCGATGAAAGCACGAAGATATCTATTGAAACTCTCACTCTCTGGGGCGCCTTTAGTGTTCAGGGCCCCGTAAGTGTTCGTTCGGTGGCTGAGGCGATATTTCTGTCCAGCCACTCACAAGTTATCCCCCACACAGCAGTAATGGGGCCAGCCTCTTGCTTAGCCAGGGTCGTAAGCTGGGCAGGCAGGTGAACAACCTTCCAATAAAAATCATATGGTTATTGATTACGGTTTAGTTTCATACCTTATTTAAATACAATCTGATCTCATTGTGCTTTCACACAAGTAGCATATTGTACTTGCTCGTCACAGAAGTTCCTACGTTTTAATAGAAAAAAATGTTATGTATAAATCACATTTTCAAGAACTTTCTCAATATATTCCCCATGCTCATTTATTTTAGTTTCAGTTTTATATACTTACAAGTTCTCACTTTTTTCCGAGAACTCTCGTATTAAATTTGAACTCTGCACTTCACACAAAATTCAAACATCTGTAATAGCTTACGTTTTGACGATTTTACGTTTATACTTATGTCTGCTCTAGATAACACGATACAAGCAGCAGAAAGGATGGCCTAGTAGAAGGGAGGGCTCACAGATAAAATAGGGTGTTTCACTGCTCTGAAGCCCGTGAATAGCCTGATTTAAACGTGTACCCGGCAATTACTTTCTTCACTTCATTACAATTTATCCACGGTTACACTAGAAATTGAAAGTACCCTCTTTCATTGTTTATGCAGAGTTCAATCCGGAGTTCCAAAGTATTCATTGTTCAGTGCAGCTTACCCAGTGCGATGGCTGCATTCGCCCCCATGCTTCCTTTCAGCTAATCACGTATGGGGTTTCATTTCCATCCGTTCATTAGTAAAGGATATTTAGGGGATATTCGGGGGCCTCTGAATCACCCATTTATATACTTGAATGACGTACAAGTAAACAAGGATACGGGGATAACAATTACTTAACATCTCAGGCTGTTATGACTAAGTCTTAGCTGAATAATATCGTCTTGCGTCAGGTGCAGTGAAATACGGAGTTTTCCCGACCACGTGTGGGTTAATGGCGACTGTATAAACACTCTCAGGCTCTTATTACTCACTCAGAGCTTAATACCATCGTCCAGCGATAGATGAATAATAATACTGGATTCGTCCTGGTAATATGAGGATTAAATCAAAGGCATAACTTCGAAGCCACAGTTTCTCTCTCTCTCTCTCTCTCTCTCTCTCTCTCTCTCTCTCGTTTCCACACAACACCTAAATTCTGTTGTGTTATAAATTTAGTGAGGGGAATTCCAAAGCCGTGAAATGAGATTACTGTCAGCGAGTATATTCTACCATTCTGCTGGACCTACACTACTACTCTGTTTAATGAGTACCGGGCTTCTGAACTAGAAATAAAAAAGTTGTCCCCACCATGAGAGGGTAAATGGAAACAGTATCCATACGTTCCTAGGACTCACTTTCACCTATAATAATAATAATAATAATAATAATAATAATGATAATAATAATAATCCATCCATCCATCCATCCATCATCCAATCCTACATTGCCCCATGAGAAGCGTAGGAGCCCGGGGCTAGGCAGTTGGTCCCGACATTTAAGATGAGTGACCAGCCTCACTCATCCCTGAGTGGCATTACATGAGCAATCAACCCCAACTACCCTTTGGATATAAACCATCACCGGCTCAATCCGATTGGAGCGCAATATAATAATAATAATAATAATAATAATAATAATTCGTCTGACGTTACCTGGAGTAAAACAGGTGAGTTGTCCCGACCATGACTAAATTAATGGTATCAATATTAACACTCAGCTTCCTACTACACAAGACATAATCCTCTCTGCCAAAGTTAATGAAAATCATTGGTGAATATAAACATATTATATTGCATTTACTCTAACCTGGCCTAAAACTGCCTTCTTCCCATCTTGTATGCTATGTTGTGGCAATAGATTAACACCAGATAATCACGCTAGTCATGAAGAAGTGCTATGGAATGAATGAACAGCTGCAGTATTGTCCTGTTCGGCCAATGAGGAACATAAGTTGCAAGAGGACAATAATCTGGGCCAAGTTAAGGTGAAGAGAGTATAGTAAGACGTGTGTGGCGAGCGTCTTTGGCCTATATTCAGGCTTTCCATTGAGGAACCACAAGGACCATATTCGTCAGGTCATCAGCAATACATTTTCATATAAAACATCGTACTCTACTGTATTTTAATGCCCTTTGTATTATATCAACGTCTATCTATCTATTACCAACCTCCTTAATCCTGTAAGCAGTGGCTACAAACAAATCGCCTCCACGTCGCCTGTTTTCTGCCACTTGGTTGCCCTTTCTCCAATTCATACCACTCTCTCCCATATCTCTCTCCATTCCATCCAACCATCTCATCCTTAGTCTCCCTCTCTACCTCACTCGCATACACTCTTCTAGTCAGTCTCTCATTCTCTATCCCCTCTAGAATGCGAGAGAGAAACGGCAAAGGTAACATGAGAATATCAGCGCGTTATATTCCGAAATAAACTGGTAAGTAGCCGGTGTTTGGGAGACTCCACTCACCAGCTTCTTCAAAAGTATTGTGTACTTTCATATATTAATCTTGCTGCCGCCAGACGATTTTATGCAACTTAGGACAGACCTCTAGTAGTCAGTGGGTTAGTGAGCTGCATCTAACCCTTCCAGTTTGTGGAGTATCCAAAATGGAGTGACAGCGTCTGAAAATAGCAACAATTAGAAATAATGTGTCACCTGAGTGAAGGGGTTGACAAACGATAATATGGTATCAGGTGCTCGCTCTCTGACGGGTTTTCTTACAAATGAATAAATAAAAGTCTCGGAGTGAAGAAATTTGTATCTGATGTATGAAATATTAAACAAGACAAATCAATGAAAAAATAAAAAGTTAAAAAAGTTACATGAGTGGTATTTTTTAACTCTCACCCAGTCACGTCTTTGCCAGTATTCTATTTCAGATAATTATTTAGCTTTCTATATCTAGACGCCTTAATCCCAGACGGGGTGGCCACAAACCGATCCTTTACCGTCAGGCTGTCCTATCTCCAACTCACACACTCCTCTCTCATCTGCTTCTTCCCATTCCACCACCTCATTTTCGGTCTCCCCCTCCCTCACACTCAAATACACTCTCCTCGTCAGTATGTCATGCTCTGTTCTCCGTGCACGGTCTATCACACGGTATTCTCTCAATGTTTATCTGCACGTCCACAGCACCACCACAACGCCCCTTCACTTCCTCCTTTGTCTGACTCTCCACGTAATTCAACACGCTCCTCCCACATACCTCACTTCAATTAACGCCAGGCAGTATTTTTTATTTCACAGTGGCTCAGGAGAGAGTGTAAATACTGTCGCCATTAATTCTCTCTTGGTCATGTCAACTCGTTTTCTATGTGGGCTGACACCAAACGATCATACTCTCTTAGTCACTGAAGCCTGAGTGTTATATCTACAGCGATGGGATTCTTGTATATATTTACGATCGTGGCCCCATCGCAACTACGAATTGTTATCCCATGAAGGACAAAGAAGCGAAAGTGCATAGGCTTCCCAAGAACAAATTTTAGCTACGAGGGAGAACGATTGTAGGTTATATCTATTTTGTGCAGAAATAATAAGGAAAGAAATGTGCAGAAAAAATAAGAAAAGAATAGTGTATAACATTCCCATGTCTATAGTTCTTCCTGCAGAAACAAATATAAGTTACGAGAGGGATTCAACAGTAAGTATATTATGTTCAAGTATCCCACCCAAGGATAAGCGCTAAAAAAAAATTATATTTCTCTCTTGTCTCCGTAGATTCTGTTCCTGTATGATCCCTTTATGTCATCACTCAGGCTTCTGTGACTCGCCTTCAGCTATTTAAAATGGCATCAATTCAGCTGAAATACAATACTAAAGTTTTCCTGACCATGACAGGATTAATGATACCAGTATTACCACTCTCAGGTGTCGATGACTCATGGTTCTACGTTTAAAGTTTAAAACGCAAAGTGGAATGCAAGCTCCCTAATTTGGACTATCACTTCCCAAGCGAGTGAATTAGATGAAATGTTTTTATCCTTCCTATACTGTTGCTGACTGTAGTCAGTAACGTGGGATGCAGGCTGACCATTCTTAATAACCATAGGCGTTCCAAAAATAAGAGGAAAGAATTAATTTTATAGTCCAACTTCCGGCTGAAGGTTGAAGCACACGGCCCTTACTCCCAACTTAATTAAATAGTTTGAAGTCAGATTCAATCGATTACCACAGAGGTCCAGAAAATGAAAGTATCATATTACTGGTGTCAGTATTAAAACATTTATATGTTTCGTTCTTAGATGAATAATATTGTCCGGCGTTGGCTTGAATAAAATACAAGAGAAAACGCAACCATGAAAAGGCAAAATTTTTCGTCGTTACCACTGTACTGTTCCTATTGTTATTACTCTCATCAGCCAGTGAATCTCTCTGTATCCTCTTTTATTCCTCTAATAAAACTCGACTATAGCAGAGTACAGTAGGGAGATATGACTCTGAGGAGGAGTTTTATTCCTATTAGGACAGTTATATGAGAGTGGTGTAGGCAGACACGAGTTTGAGACAAAGCTTTATTTATTGACTCATGTTTCCCTACACAACCCTCATAAAACTGTCCTTATGTCTCAGCACTGGACTATAACCTCTGAATCCGGTGACTTCTTTTGCTGGTTTATCCTTTCAACCTCCAGACTGTTTATTCAGTTTTAAGAGTCTCCAAGTACTAAAAGGTTCAATGGATGCTTCATCTAATCCTCCATTTTGAAAAGTGACGTCTGAGCTATGACTTGAAAATTGTAATCAGCTGTACTGAACTTATCTATGTGCTCTCCGATCCTTTATTTGTCTGTAGGGAGCGTAGGAGCCCCAAGCTAGGCTATTTAGTCCCAACAATTAAGGTGAAAATGACCAGTTACTCTTCCCTGAGTGACATCATTCATGAGGAATAAATCCCGGCCAAACTTGGACTGCAACCTTTATACGCGAAAATGGTTTGGACAGTCTTAACCCACTAAACCACGTGTATTTATTAGGCTATCTGGGTACGACCCGACGTAGTAAATGGTATTCTGGGCTGCAAGATACAGTTTGCCATGTCATTCAGTGTGGTTACCTGAAGCCAAATTACCTCAAGAAGGGTGTTCTCACCTACTATACACTACTGAGTCTAAATCCTAAAAATTTATGTCCTAATTTTTGTCATTCAGGTAACTGGAGTCCAAATGAGAGTTGCATACTGATGACACAGGGGGAGTAGATAAAAAAAAAAAAAAAAAAGCCTCTGTCTACCTTATCTAAACCACAGATGTATGTTAATATCTGTTTGTGTATTTCCGTCTGTCTGTCTCCGGCTGTAAATCTCTTGCATTCTGTTCTGAAATGTTTTGCCCCACCTGTACAGTATAACTGTGGGGGAAAATCGTACCTCTGTCAACCATTTCTCTTGAATTAAAGTAAGTCATTCTGCTAGTATTGACACAGGCACGTCTACAAAGGTACATAAGGTTTACGTAATATTCATAAATTCTCTCTCTCTCTCTCTCTCTCTCTCTGTCACAACGTGCCAAATTAGCGTCTTCCTATGAATGCCACTGATGGCGTGATGCTGCGTTCTATACACCACTTGCCTCAAACACCACCGCTTAATTAATGATGTATATTGGCACTCCATCCCCGTGAGTGAGTGAGTAATGTGTGCCCCCGTTCACTCACTCACACACACACACACACACACACACACACACACACACACACACAAGCACTAATCATTCAGGCACATTTATTTAGGCCGCTTGAGTAAACTGGCTTGTATGCATCAGTAAACACTCGTCAAAGAGATTTATTACCCAACCAACACACTCACAGTTAAGGATTTCATTGGCACTGAGGCTCTTTCTATCCTAGATTTATAACACCAGCAGCAGCAGAATTTTGGACAGGCACTAAAATATACTATCCTGTTATTTACTGGATGATTTAGTGAAGAATTAAAATATAGTGTTGTGTATTCAGGGTATTGGATGGACTATATAATATTGTTGGTTCTGAAATATATCGCAACTTATTTTAGCCTCTCGGTGGCGTGGTTTGTACAGGTTTTGGGTTGGAGGGGAACGTGTACAATCCATCAAGGTTGAATCCAAGACGTGATATATATTTTTCCTTTTTTTTTTTTTTTTTTTTTTTTTTTTTTTTGTAAACGTTGCCAGGGCCGTAGGGTGGTGTCCTATGGCTTAAATGATCTGGACTACGTAGCCTAGCCCCGGGTCCATCTTTGCTCCCAGTCCTCTGGGTCCCTAAAAGATACATTAAAGGGGCCCTAAGAGATACATTAAAGGGGCCCTAAGAGATACATTAAAGGGGCCCTAAGAGATACAATAAAGAGGCTCTAAAAGATACAATGACGGGGCCCTAAAAGATACAATGACGGGGCCCTAAAAGATACAATTAAGGGGCCCTAAAAGATACAATGACGGGGCCCTAGAAGATACAATTAAGGGGGCTTAAAAGATACAATAAAGGGGCCCTAAAAGATACAATAAAGGAGCCTTAAAGGATACAATAAAGGGGCCCTAAAAGATACAATAAAGGGGCCCTAAAAGATACAATAAAGAGGCCCTAAAAGATACAATAAAGGAGCCTTAAAGGATACAATAAAGGAGCCTTAAAGGATACAATAAAGGGGCCCTAAAAGATACAATAAAGGGGCCTTAAAGGATACAATAAAGGGACCCTAAAAGATACAATAAAGGGGCCTTAAAGGATACAATAAAGGGGCCCTAAAAGATACAATAAAGGGACCCTAAAAGATACAATAAAGGAGCCTTAAAGGATACAATAAAGGGGCCCTAAAAGATACAATAAAGACGTGGCTGTCGTCGTTTTCACTACAATGACGTGTTTATAAAGCGTATTCTTTGCATCCCTTGACGATTTTGTTCAACTCAGGAGAGACTGACTGAAGTGGTAGGGTTGCATAATTATAGTCATTATCAACCCTTTCAGTACGAGGCCTTTACTGAGTAGAGAAAAAGTATGAAGGTAAATGTCACTTTTTGAAGAGGTAAAGCACTTAATTACGAAGAGCATCTTTGTTTACTCTTGTTACCAGCAGACTATTATATGTAGGTTAGGAAGAACACTGTTATACTGAAGGCGTCACAAAGGCCCCATTAACCCCTTAGCTACCAGGCGTCATAAGGGCCCCATTAACCCCTTAGCTACCAAGTGTCACAAAGGCCCCATTAATCCCTTAGCTACCAGGCGTCACAAAGGCTCCATTAACCCCTTAGCTACCTGGCGTCACAAAGGCTCCATTAACCCCTTAGCTACCCGGCGTCACAAAGGCCCTTTTAACCCCTTAGCTACCAGGGGTCACAAAGGCCCCATTAACCCCTTAGCTACCAGGTGTCACAAAGGCCCCATTAACCCCTTAGCTACCAGGCGTCACAAAGGCCCCATTAACCCCTTAGCTACCAGGCGTCACAAAGGCCCCATTAACCCCTTAGCTACCAGGCGTCACAAAGGCCCCATTAACCCCTTAGCTACCATTCTCTTCTCAGCTTATTACAATCGTTAATCGGTAACATTAATACAACAAAGGACGTTCTCGGGGTGAAAGGGTTAACGTACAGCAGGTGACCAACAAGAAAGCAACAACACCGAGCAACGATAAATACTTCATTCACTTTAACTTGACCCAAATTTTCATCCTCCTGCAGCTTATTTCACGTAGCTCAGTGGCAGAGAAAAAGACGATACGGTGGCTCTATGTAGTGTCTGTTGCACTTCTTCGTGACTGACATAATATTCTAATGTTAATTTTGTGCTACAGCTCAGCCTTCGAGATGGAGGGATGGTAATTTTTGGCCAAGGGAAAGTGAACGGAGTAAAGTTTTATTAATTCCTTCACTACAATGAGAAGGAAATATAAGTGAGGAAGAAGGGGAGAGAGAGAGAGAGAGAGAGAGAGAGAGAGAGAGACGCAAATCAGTGGTTTTAAATGCATTTTTTTTTTTCATCCTGATCCACAAAATAAAATCTGTGGACAAAAACCCGTAACAAACTTTTTCTTCTCGGTTTAAGAGGCCGGATAAACTGTACTTGGATGACTGGTCGCAGCTACAAATAATGAGGTATGAATGATGTTGTTTAGAAGAGACAAAAAGCTGCCTATGGTGAGCTTTTTAGTTCATGTGACCTTCAATAATTCGTAATGGGCCTTTGTTACATGGTATTAAAGACGAGTTGGAATTAATATCCTCATCCGTAGTCGCTACTTTTTTGCTATGATACGAACCAAGAACGCTTCTGTAATGATCTTTGGGGATGATGATGGCGACCGCGTGACACATGACAGTGAGCATTCTTACATCGGTCATCATAAACTCGGTTTTATCTTCATGCCTTCCCAGTGATTCATACCACATTGTTTTTCGCTGAGATGCAAACTAATCAACTATGGAAGCGTCTCTGATTATTCACGTTATTTGCTAATGGGATGTGCTTCAAAAAAACAGTGCTTGTAATGAGATCATAAGTGTGCTACGGGGGTTGTGGTGAGGAGGGTTACTTTGTTCATGCCTGGTCTATTGTTGGTGTTATTCTGTGAGTTTATGAGATAATGTTTGTGTGGATGTTGTTGTCAGCATGGGCGGGTCAGGGATATGCTAATGTAACTTGTGCCTCAGTAACACAGCGTCTGTACTGAGACTAAGAGAGTGGTGGTGAAGGGAGGGTTACGTGTTTATGTGTACTGTAGTTGCTGGTGCTATTCCCTGAGTTTGTGAGATAATGGGCGTTTGTGTGGATGTTGTGATGAGTGGCGAGGACAACAGGCCAGCAATGAGGGTTAATTAGTGGACACCCGTTTAATAGTGGTGTGTGTGTGTGTGTGTGTGTGTGTGTGTGTGTGTGTGTGTGTGTGTGTGTGTGTGTGTGTGTGTGTGGACATCTTTTTTGTATTAACGAGTGTGTGCTTATGTGTCTGCGTATGAAAAAGATAAATGAGAAACATGGATATGAATTTGTCTGATTGTAACTGTGCTTTGATTTCAACATTCTGTTATTCACAGGTTTGTGCAATTAAATTTACATGGATTACAAACGACACTGCCGTTCACATACCAGTAACTCTGTACTGTCCTTAATTCCACCATGACTTATTAAAATATTTATAATTGTTTTATACACCTGCTTACTGGACCATTTGTTAGCTACATTTTGCTTTGCTGTCAACTTAAACGAACTGCAAAAGTATCTAGTTATAAATATTGTGGTACTACCTGGCGGTCGATGTAATGGCTCAGTCTCACAGGTATTATGAAGGACAGGTTTGTATATTTCTTTGGCCTGTAAAGTGTAGCCAAGAATTTCCAAGACTTGAATGATGAGTGAATGGATATCCGGCCAGTATTACTGTGCAGTGTTGATAGTTTTATGAAATTTGCGTTTTTTTCTGGATCCCGTCCCAGCCATGTAAGTGGGAAGAGGGTTAAGATGATGACAATGACCTTTGACGGTAGCGATGACGATAAGTGGGTGGTGGTGGTGGTGCCATAAGAGGGAAGAGGGTTAACATGATGGTGATAATGAACGTGACGGTAGCGATGACGATAACAGTGGGTGGTGGTGGTGGTGGGTGATGTGCTATTATCTGTGAAATGCGCGCGCGCGCGCACACACACACGCACGCACGCACGCACGCACGCACGCACGGACGCACGCACGCACGCACACACACACACACACACACACACACACACACACACACACACACACACACACACACTAAAAACCATAAATGTGCCATGTGAAAAAAAAAAAAAGAAAAAGAAATGCCAGAGAGACTTATAAGCTCTATCACAGGAGCCTTCGATTTTACTTTACAACGAGCAGTTAAAAAAAAAAAAACTATATATGAAGGAACTGTGACCCGTTACCTCTACATGCACCACATTACTATAAATAATTAACCGATCATCACTGTAAATATCATAAACATCGTCTGCTGCAAGTTCATGTACACCGCCAGATATGCCATGAAGCTTAGAGAGAGAGAGAGAGAGAGAGAGAGAGGAAATGGATCTGGTGGCATTTAATCAGTCCCCCGCTGTGTCTCCCATTAACAGTGTTGAACACAAAAAAGCTGCCCATTTTTTCCTTAATATTTTTTTTTCGGGTCGGGTGTCAGCGCTTAATGGCCGTGTTGCTCCTGCTGCCATTTACACCGACACACAGACAGGCACAGAATCTATCCCGTCTCATCAGGTCTATCTATCTGGCACTTAACCCCTTCAGTACCATGGCGTCCTTTGTGTACTTTATTCTCGATGCTGCTGCACTATTTTATTCAGCCTTTGAGAGCTGCCTGGTGGTGAAGGTTTGAAGGAAGCATTGATTTAACACCTACACATCCAACACACTAACCAATGAGTAATAATAATAATAATAATAATTATTATTATTATAATAATAATAATAGCAGTAATAATAATAATAATAATAATAATAATAATAATAATTATTATTATTATTATCATTATTATTATTATAATGATAACAGTAATAATAATAATAAATAATTCGAAAGAAAAATACAATTAACTGACCCCATTGTGCTGAAGAGGTTACCGCCGCATCATGTGAGGGACACCTTAACCCTATGAGCCACTACGTATCGTACTTGTATTTAAGTATTAAATTCTGTACATACACAACGGGACCTGTTCCCTGACAATCCAGAAATTTTTATACAGATACACACACACACACACACACACACACACACACACACACACAAATACTTTCATATGAAGCTATGGACATCAATATCAATTTATCCAGAAATATCCTCGTGTTATCCTATTCTGGGATGATATAAGGGTGTGATAGGGAATGTTTTTATGACACATGGGTGGTGCTTGTGCAGGAGTAGTAAAGACGGTCGTAATAAATTCATAACCCCAAACCACTCCCTGCTACACATACGATCCACCTCGTAAATAACAATCCTTTAGTCACTGCACCATCACATTCCCACTCTGTCCCTCCTTCCATCACACCTGGCCTTCCCACCTCGTAAATAACAATCCTTTAGTCACTGCACCATCACATCCCCACTCTGTCCCTCCTTCCACCACACCTCGCCTTCCCACCTCGTAAATAACAATCCTTTAGTCACTGCACCATCACATCCCCACTCTGTCCCTCCTTCCACCACACCTCGCCTTCCCACCTCGTAAATAACAAACCTTTAGTCACCGCACCATCACATCCCCACTCTGTCCCTCCTTCCACCACACTTCGCCTTCCCACCTATACTCTCCCATCACTGGCTTTTGTTACGTATCACACTCTGGTTGTGGACTAAACAATACACCTTGAGTTACCTCTTCCTCCAGTCACCCCACGCGAGTATGTCTAACTCTTAATAACAGTCTGCCTAATTCGCTACAAGGTGATCTTAAGTAGTTTTAGGATCATGGCTCTTGTCAGACATTTTTCCCGGGATAGGGTAGGTTCAGAACAAGCTGTATATTCCTTCAGTGCCCTAAATAACCCATAATAGACTGATATGCTGTGAATATTCCTCTGCTTGTGCTTAATCCTTTGAACATAACCATACACAATTTTCTACTTTAATAATCTCTATCGTTAACACTTTCAGCATAATTTTCTTCATTCTTTCTACCGCTAATTAACTTTTCAGGACGAAATTCGGCTCCCGAAGGGATCAAAATCAATCTGTTTTCGATTCCTGGTTATATTTTTTTCTACTTTGCTAACGCTATGAACAGATGAATTTCTGAACCTCAACGGCTGAGCTGCGTGTTTCTTTTTTCTCAACACCGACAGATGCGTTCCTTCACTTTAGAGATGACAATCTGACCTGGAGGAGTTGGATGTAACCTTAATTAACCCTTTACTACTTAGATCCTCCCTATTAAGAATGATATCACCTGGTGGTATCCTGCTTAAAATGAAGACATACCCGTAATACTGAAGGTGTTAAGCTCAGTAAGGACCTCTCGCGGTGAAAGGGTTAATGTATTTCCTTTCACTCTATTCAGTACAGCAGGACGGGTGGATTTATACCCAACTGTGCCAACCTGTAATCCGCTTCCCGGTAGTGATGGGGAGGATATCCGGCTTATATACAGTACTGTCAGTCATGCCGTCACCACCCACTTTCCTCACTCGCTATTCACATTTACATGACACATTTACATGAGTGTTTGTGGTCTGTGGCTGGCTTACTGTGTGTGTCTAGACTGTTTGTGTGCATTCCCAAAACTAACATACGAGAAACAAAGGTTTATTTTAATAAATGCATGCGTAATTAATAAAAAAAATTCACAAACCTGAGATATTTTCCTCACATGAAATAGAAGTAATTTACTACACGTATACAAGTACGTAATAATGACGTGTAGTGATGAAATATGTACAAGCAATGAGCATGAAAAGAATCTGGAGCCACATGCATCTTAGCTGGAAAGTATCAATGCCTGAAATATTTGCATCTGCTCAACTATCGGTATGGCACTGTTTCCTTCAGCCTTCTGTTTCTCATCAAAAGGAAGCATCAAGAAAATTAAAGACTGAGTATATACAAGTACCGCCATACGCAACTGCCGCTCTGCCCTAATCACTGAATGCAACAGTACGGGATGGCGGCAGTAATGGATACAGTAGGGACATCAATGGCCATGGCCTGAGAGCGCTTGCAGGTCTCATACTCAAAGCTAAAATTAATCGTTTACTCAGTTCAATTACACTACCCACTTCGATTGACCTATTTACGCTCCCTCTCTGAAATATCACATTACTCAAACCTAATTGTCCTGTTTTATCGACAAGCAACTACTTCATGCTAGACCCGTGCACAAAATGCAAAATCGACGTAAACCGTGATGAAAGAAGCAATCTGATCGGGTATTCCAAACATCTCCCACCTTTATCTAGTCTGAGTTAAAGATTAGCAAGATATTCCACTCAACGCTCATACAGGTCACTGTAACATATATATCACTTTGTTTATATGACTATTTATCAACCCATCCACCGATCTGTCTGGATGTCTATCAATCAGTCTATCTATATCTATCTGCCAGTCTGTCTATATCCTTCCCTGTCAGTCTGTCTGTGTCCATCTAACTACATGCCTATCTTTATACGTCTATCTAGGCTATCTATATAACTATCTTTGTCAATGTATCCATTAATTTGATTAGATTTGACATTTTTAAGAGGTGCTCTTGATACAAATAAGTTCATCCACTTGTACACCTACTCAGTAACGATCCTTGCACTCATGCCACACCACCTTCCAACATACTCCCCCACCTCGTCCCTTCACACCTCATTCTTGGGTTCTCTCTTCCATCCCTGTCTATCCCTGTTGTTCTTAGTCTCTCTCCCTCGCTTCCCGTCATTTTCCACTCCAGCTCCCATTCCTCACTCTTTACGTAACCATCCATTTTACATTTCCATTCCGACCTTGGTCTACGTCTTCTTCCACTAAAGCCACTCTCACTCCCTCTCACACACGCTCATACATCTGGCTAATGCATCGTGGCCGTGCATATTTCCGCGGCAGGACTGCTTATCTTCCTGCCCCAGACACCCGCTCTCACCATCACGGCTTTACTGTCAATTCCTCACCAACTTTCCGGACCAAAGGCCTGTTTAGGGTGGGTGTGGGACAGGTCTGGCCGGCCCACTGACCCCCTGCCACCCCGCAAAGAGTTACGGCACACACACACACACACACACACACACACACACACAAAAACACACACACACAATATTATATAGATAGATAGATAGACATAGAAAATTATATATATATATATACACACATTACATATACGCATAAGCGGACAGCACATGACAGTAGCCCCCAGTATGGTACAGGCAGGACGGTAACACACACAGAAAAATGCGTGACACAAAAACACGAAAAACGTTGCATACACACCATCTGGTTTGCATGAACCCTAGTCATATAGCAGAGCACGTCAAATGTGGAGTTGGCCATACGTGTTTACACGAACAGTGCACTGATCAGGAATTTTTTTACCTGTCGGAATTACGATTCAAGTGACGATACATTATGATTTTGTGTGACTAATGATTTGCATCTTATGCAGAATATCATTCATATATAATCTTTATTATGCGATGAAGTTACATACAGTTGTGTTAGGCAGACTTTTTTTTAAACTTAAGTGCAGTTGCTGATTAGGCCAATGTAAAAACATTATATTCACCCCAGAGAGGAAATACAGCTCCCCTGTATGTATACGGGTAAGAGCAGGAGGGTGGAGCTTACCCTAGATATTCTTAAGAGCTTGAAAGTTAGACTTTTCGTCTCAACAACTCTCGTCCTCTTACTGCCTCCTCTGAACCGATGTCCCTCGCTTTCTTGCTAATGGTGCTTTTCTGCCCTTCTGTTATTGATCATTCCTCTTCTGAACTGTCTGCTTGCATCCTTCCCCATCAGGCCACCGCGCAGTACCTGTGTAACACGCACTTCCCCTTCTTTTCTATCTAAATCTGTACTGCAGGAGTTAACCGGCACTCTAGGTCCTTCATGTACTCAACTGGTCAATATGGAAAGTCGTCCTTCGCCTATATTCTCTTTGATCTCCAGGCTTTTAAACAGTGTCTCTAGTCATCTCGAAATGAACTGATCTTGACTGTCGTTTGTTTAACTTCTCCGGAAATGATTTTCTGTAGGGTTCAAGTCTTTAGTTTTTAACATAAAGAATGAACAAATACAGACACAGAGACAAGCAGAAGACATTGGTAATTCCAGTGCAAAGGTTGTGGTTTATGGACAACGTATGTAAATCTGGTGTGGTGTGTGCGATGTCGCGGTCTGTGAGCGAGGGAGTGGCTGAGTGTGTTTGTGAGAGAGGCGGGGATATTTACCTCTGGCTATAAACTTCCCTGATGTGTTGCCTTTACCGCTGGCAACACACTGGCAGCAGCCCAGGTGTGCGGTGGAGGAGGCAAGAGTTTTGTGCTTGTGTCGTAATGGTAAAAATGACACCAAGACGATGGCACAGGACTGAACCATACACACCAAACCACGTCCAGTACAACAAGCAACACTCAGGCAGTACGATACCAGCGCCCACAAACTGGTCTATGGCCCGAACATCTGACTTTGCCCTGTGACCTTGAACTTCGATCTATTACTCTCAAAATCGTATTACTCCATTCTTACCTGATCCTTAACCCGTCCACCGAGTTTGATCCACATCGGATCAAAGCTGAGTTGATCATGCCTTGTAACCGCGAAATTTTACCTTTCCCTGTGACCTTGACCTCTGACTTCTCAACACTGAAAACCTTTATCCCTGCATCACCCTGAACATTTGCACAGTGTCTGGCTTAAAAGATATTAAAATTGTGTCACGACCTTATCATGTGACCTTGACTTTTGGCCTGTTATTCTCCAAAACAGCTATTCAACCCTGTGGCTGATCCTCAACACCTCCACCAAGTATGATTCAGTTCAGACCAAAATTAGTTTAGTTATTAATTCACATGCTGACATATGGGTCTAACTTTGGTCTTGCCCTGTGACCCTGACCTCTGGCTGATTGTGCTTAAAATCGAACCCCATTGTTCTTGTATTATCCGCAACCATTCCAATAAGTTTGGTTTAAATCGAATAAAAATGTTCAACTTGACTTTGCCAAGTTACGGTACCACTTGCTCTACCTACGTAATCTTGATTTCTGACCCCTCCCCCCAAAAAAAAAAAAAAAAAAAAAACACTCTTTGGTTGTTTTTCTATCTCTCCTCCAAATTTAGTTAAAAAAAGGTTGAAATTATTTGGAGCCATTTTGTTCGCGCGCAAACACACACACACACACACACACACACACACACACTAAGGGCTTTGTCATGCAGTAGTTGAACTGCCAGCGGGTAAGCCAGGTAAGGTTACATGTGTCTGTCTGTCCGCCTCTCTGTACTGGCTGTTTTTGTCTCCCCATGATACTCACTGTACTATGTGTGTGTGTGTGTGTGTGTGTGTGTGTGTGTGTGTGTGTGTATACAGTTATTTAATACAACGGCTACATTTAGTTATCCCTTTCTTTATTACACTATTTCCTAAAAGTACTGATATTACTGAGGATTTAACATGAACATATGAGGGATGATTTAATGGTCGCTGTTGGTATTAATTTTGATGACCAATAAAGACATACTGTATTCTACTTTCAGGTTTTCATCATCCCAACAGCCTCACCTTCTTCCTCTGTACGCATTCCTTCCCGTCCGGGTCGCTTCACTTTCCCTTCCTTCACCTTCTCCCTCTTCACCTTCTTTTTCACTTTCCCCTCCACCTTCTCCCTCCTCACCTTCTTCATTTTCTATCAGTTACCTTTTTCCTTTGCATCATCATCTTTCGTCTTTCTCACTTTCACCTGTATCATCTTCTCCCTCGTCACATTCTTATCCTTCATTTTTCCCAGCCTCCACGTTCTCCGTCTTCATTTTCGCATCCTTCACCTTCTCGTTCTGCACGTTTCCCCTTCATTACATTCTCCACCTTCATCACTTCCTTCCCCTTCTTCTATTTCACTCTTCCTTCCTTCTCCCTCCTCTTCGTTTTCTCCTCCAACTCACCTCCTCCATTCACCTTTATGTCACCATCCTCCTTCACTTTCTCTTCCTTACCCTCTTTCTCCATTTATCTTCCTGGTCTTCTTCCTCCTCCTCCTCATCTTCACTACCCTCCTTCGTTTTCCTCCTCACCTTCCTCCATCACTATCCTCCTCCACTTTCCTCACCTTCCTCAGTCTCTTGGCCACAGTGGAACCCATGGTGTGGCGGGGAATATAACTCATTTCCATATTCCTTTAGGTCTTTCTTCCTTACTCTTTACTTCGTCTTCCCTCTCTTATGCTGTTCAGTCTATGGCTTAATATCCTCTGTATCTATCTTCTTTACTCCTTCCTAACGTTTCCCTCTTACTACTGTACAGTATAACCATACCGAAATTCTTTAATAATTCTACTTACGCAACAAATTCCCCCTCCCCCCCTCTCTCTCTCTCCTTTACTCTCTTCAGTTCCCAGTCTTCCTCCGGTTTTATTCTTTTTCCGTCTGTCTTTCATCCACCCTTCCCTTCCCTTTCCTTCCTTCATATCCCGTCCTTCCTGACACAAATTGTCTCTCTGATGCTTCTCTCGATATTTCTCTTTCCCATAATCTCTTCCCCTCCGTTTTATCATCTTAGTTTTTCCTTCCCTCACACACACACACACACACACACACACACACATTTCACACCATTCCCAACATTTCCTCAGGGTCCTCCCGCCCCCCTGGAAACTTCTCACGCCCCCCTAGGGTGCAGCGCCCCCCAGGCTGAGAACCGCTGCACTGGTACTTTCATTTTAATAACACAACTTCTCTCGCTGATTTCGATCGTGTCTTCTTCAATAATTTACTTTGAACTACATATAACATGCCAACATCTGCTCTTATTTCTCCCGGTCTAGATCATCACTAACTATTTCACTATGATGACCATGACTACACTCCATTCCTCTACACACACTGACCTCTGTGTTTGGTGACGAAGATGGCTCACTAACACCTGGGCCTATTCCTTACCTGTTGATTTCGACACCTGGTTTATTAATTATTCGTTGCATTCTATTATTGAAGTCAATGTCGATATAAAAATTATGTAATTATTAGAGAAAGAAATATTAAGCAGTGTCACGGGGTTTTTAAAATATCACGGGTAATTTTGATATAAATGGTTAAATATTATTTAATTTGATAATAATATTCAATAATATTGAAGAGCAAAGACAATGATTGTCTTGCTACATCAAGCAACGATTACTTTACGCTGACTTGCTAAGATTCTCAAGAACGAGAATTTATAAACTTTCTCAACAGTACACAGCAGAGACTAATTACTCACAATTGCTGAATTACTGTACTGTTAGCCTCTGGAGAAAGTTACATCACCCCTGACAATAAATAACTAATACTAATAATAACAACATCAGGTTCTTGCTGATGCATTAACTCCTGGCACAACGGATTTTAAGTTAATACAAGACTGGTCTAAGTACCAGTTATGAAAGCAAACGTTTATGCAAGCTAGGAGCTATATGGAAAATAAGCTTAATTATGGAAAAATGAAACAAGATTTTTACTTTACATTAAGCTCGAGAAAGGAACTGTTAAATTTATTAATTACAAAAAATAAATTTAACGTTACATTTCAAATCAATGAGACGCACTCACTCACTCTCACACGAGCTAAATACTTACGTCTAAAAAAAAACACCTTAATCAAACTCTTATAACTAGAAAATACACAAAAGAAATACTATAATCGATGAATGCTGCGTATCACCAGATGGGTGGGAAGACTGGACTAACTGTGAAGTGGAGTTTGGGTACTAGCTGACCTCTCACACTGCGGCACAGGACCTTCCTCCGTCACAACAAACACAAGACTGACTAAGTCGTGGGAAAGCGGAGCACTCGGCCGCATTTTTTAACGGTCGAATGAGCAAGCAGAGGCGAACAATAAAAAAACAATAGTATCGCTCAGTACAGCACTTAGTGACGTGCATTAAATCGGTCACTCTTTGAAAACGGTGACGAATTATTTGAAAAGTATACTCCGATAATGGAGGGAGAAACGGTTAGCTGAGCGATACACAGTGAGTTTTCCACTAATAGTTCGTGGTTTCTCACAAAAAGGAAATGTCGCGAATTGATTCGTGACATTACGCCCCTTGAAAATTAAATCTTTCTTCCTTCAGAAGAAAGATTTCAATATACATACATATACATCCTAACTCAGTCACACAAGATTCACATTGTGGTGTGTGTGCTATCCTGCTACAGGAGTATGTCGCAGTCGCCAGTGAGCGAAAAAACCTCGTATTTACGTTAATAGAAACAAGCTTGAGGGAAAAACTCCGTGACGACTGTGAAAATCCTGTACTCAGGTCAAACTGAGCGAAAGTTCGCTACATTTACATTAACAACTAATTGTTATGTAGTGTTGTGTATGTAATACACGGTGTAGGTGTGACAGTTGTAGTGTAACTGTACCTACGTGTAAAATGACACAGTAATACAAATTTATAGTAAAATAATGATGACAAGACAGAAGAGAAGGGGCGGCAGCATGCAACAGGAACGGCCAGCTGATCTGCACGGCAATGCTGCACCCACCAGCTACACCTGCGAAAAGAATTAAGGTGGAGCATCAAAACTGTTATTTCTGTCTCTCTCTCTGCCTAGCAATCAGTACTTGTCATTATTAACCAGGAAACGTAATTCTTGAATTAACAAATTGCTTAGAACCCTTATAGCTTACTGGTTAACGCTTTCATTATTAACCAGGAAACGTGCCAGTTCTTGAATTCACAAATTGCTTAGAACGGGCAGTTTACTGGTTAACCTAACATTATTAACCAGGAAACGTGCCAGTTCTTGAATTCACAAATTGCTTAGAACGGGCAGTTTACTGGTTAACCTAACTCTACACTTACGAGTAATACAGGAAGCTGAAAATCGCTACGCTATCTCGGGCAGGTCACGTTTTAACACCCACCGTGGGTGTGAACACTCATGTGGGTAATGTGCATTCTCCGGGAATCCTCAGAGAGGCCCACAGCTCGAGACATTCCACAAGGTAATTCATACACAGCCTCGGACTGTCTCTGCAAGGTTCTCAAACTTCCCCCTTAACTTATGGTATACATGTATGTACAAGCCCTGGATATACTGTGTCCTGTAGGGCCGACGAGTGAGACGTCTGGTCTACACTTTTAACTGGGAACCAGGCTGGTCCTTGGATTACTCAAATCGCTTAGGATGCCTATCTTACGGAACCCAACATACAACAGTTGCTAGTTAGTAAGCAGCTAGTAGGTGCGACATCAGGTCTACACCCACATTACCACTATCCTGTCTCTCAACTGACTCAGAGATTACAGGTGTGGTTAGAAACGGCACAGGAAGGGCATGTCCCTGATTAGTGGTGTTACTTTGACACACACTGCAGGAACGGACAAAACTATCTATGTCTCGTCCCATCCCTGGCCAGAAAAAGTCAGCTCGGATACGGCCCTGGGTCTTCCTTTTGCCCATGTGACCTCCTGAGGCTGAACAATGACCCCATTGTAACACTGCTAGGCGGTACTTGGCGGGAACGACAAACTGCAATCGAACCTCGCCCTCGGGTGTTCGTGACTCACGGTAGAGCCGTCCTTGTTTGCGAAGGAACTTGGCTCGACCTCCCCGTGAATACTTTATCACTCGACCCTTTTGTTTGTTCCGCACGGTAGCAAGTGTCGGGTCAAAATGTTGTTCTTGCACAACAAGTTGACTACACATCAGATCTTGCGGCGATTCAATGATCACTGGGGTGACACAGTCTGGAGCCTCAGCCATGGCTCGTGTTACCGCAGCAGCCGAAGTCTGAGTAGCGTCATCGGAGCAACTATCCTTGACTCCTTGAATATTGCCTACTATTAAGTCAAATAGAGGCTCTGGCATGACAACTGCGAGTGTCGTACCAGTATAAAATGGAGATGCCACCTGGATACATGCCTCAGGGAACAATCTCACTGATCCATCAATAAGGCTTGCATGGATCTGTCGACCTGTATACTGCTCAGGCCGAACTAGACTCTGCTTGACAGAGCAACCTGAGGAACCATTGTCTCTCAGGACCTTCACAGGAATGTCTCCCACAAACCCTGGCTGAACAAGGAAGGTACTGTCACCTGTGGGAGGGCCTGTGGAGGAAGCAGCTAGCCACTCATGAGGCTGCTGAATTGATGTGGCAAACATTGTGCCTTGTGAGTTATAAGATGGAACATTGGCCATCTGTGGAGGGGGGTTCACTGTCACTGTGGGACTAGTGAACTGTGGGGAAGTACCCACACTGGTAGGGACGTGACCACCAGGCTGCTGCTGAGGAATGAAGGCTGCATTCGCTTCCTGCCTCTTTTGAGCTGGTGAAAAAGTTTGTCCCGACGGTCGGTTGTGTGGCTGATACTGTTGCTGGTTAGGGTACTTGTTGTACCTCTTCCACTCAGGTTTCTGAGTGTTTTGCCCCTGGTCCTTCCACTGCGGTTTTGGACCTTGGCCATTATTCTGAGAATGGCCTTGTTGCTGGGGTTCAGTCTGAGACGGCTTCCCAGACTTGGCAGTATCTTTTCTGCTCCAGGTGTTTTGCTTACGAGCTTGATACCCGTATGCAGTAAAGAATGCGTCAGCCTTCTCTACCATTTGGCTGGCATCTTTCACCTGGCAGATCTTAAGCTGTGCTATGAGCTCAGCAGGCCACGACCTCTCTAGCTGTGTACGCAGCATAAGGTCAATTATCCCCTCACGCGTGGAAGGAGTTTCATCTTTCTCCATCCACTCACCTAAGTAAGCAGTGAGACGGTCGAGGAACTGAACAGCTGTCTCCTTGTCTTGGAGACGAGCTCGCATGAACTGAGCTTTGGCGTCGTCTACTGTGAGACCATACGCCTTAATGAGTGCAGCTTTCATCACTTCATACGTGAGATTGTCTCCACGAATTCTGTGGAGAATATCGAGGGCAGGGCCCTCAAACAGGCTAAGAAACTGAAGCCGCTTAGCTGCATCATCGAGCTGGTAAAGCTGAGCCATGTCTTCAAATCGAGCTATGTATGGCTCGATTCGCTCGCCATCTTTGTATGGGGGAAGCTTGATGTGTGGGGTCGCCATAACATGTGCAGGGAGAGCGCTCGTGGAGCTTGAACCAACTGCACCAGATGTGTCTGAAGCCAAGGAATCTCGCTTGAGCTTCAGCACTTCAAGTTCATGTTTTTCTCGTGCTTCTCGCTCGGCACGTTCGTGTTCTCGTTCTCTGTCTCGTTGTTCACGCTCGTATTCGCGCTCTTTCTCACGCTGTTCTCGCTCGTGTTCCAAGTCGAGTTCGCGCTGTTTTTGCTCGTGTTCACGCTGTTCTCGCTCGTATTCGCGCTGAATTCTACGCTCTTCACGAGCATCTTTCTCACGTTCTTGCTCGTAATTGAACCGTGAGAGTATGTATTCTTTGATTTCAGTTGGGTCCGTAAGGCCCATATCTTTGGCTTCCTGTAAAAATACGGTGGTAGCCATGTCGCTAACTCAATCTAAATAACTAGCGACTCAGTACTGATTGCTGCTTCGCAAACGAATGCTAATAACCACAAGTAAAGAGTACAGACACAAGCTAGTGGTGACCAGTCTTATCCAGTTAACTGGCAAAGAATAAATCAAAAGTGTAAATGACTGGGAAGACTCAATAATAAACACAATGGGTACGGCGACTTCCCAGGAGCGAATAAAATCGTCTGGCGTTACCAAAATAAACTAGAGTTAAGTACTCTATGGATTGATAAAGCAAAATTCACTTGCTAAATTAACGGTAAACACCAGTAAGCTTGTGCCTATAAACTTTAATGATAAATACCTAAATACGAATGAGTGAGCACTATCTCGTGAATAGCTTTAGAGCTAGGAGTTAATATCCTGGCGAGGTCGCCAATTGTCACGGGGTTTTTAAAATATCACGGGTAATTTTGATATAAATGGTTAAATATTATTTAATTTGATAATAATATTCAATAATATTGAAGAGCAAAGACAATGATTGTCTTGCTACATCAAGCAACGATTACTTTACGCTGACTTGCTAAGATTCTCAAGAACGAGAATTTATAAACTTTCTCAACAGTACACAGCAGAGACTAATTACTCACAATTGCTGAATTACTGTACTGTTAGCCTCTGGAGAAAGTTACATCACCCCTGACAATAAATAACTAATACTAATAATAACAACATCAGGTTCTTGCTGATGCATTAACTCCTGGCACAACGGATTTTAAGTTAATACAAGACTGGTCTAAGTACCAGTTATGAAAGCAAACGTTTATGCAAGCTAGGAGCTATATGGAAAATAAGCTTAATTATGGAAAAATGAAACAAGATTTTTACTTTACATTAAGCTCGAGAAAGGAACTGTTAAATTTATTAATTACAAAAAATAAATTTAACGTTACATTTCAAATCAATGAGACGCACTCACTCACTCTCACACGAGCTAAATACTTACGTCTAAAAAAAAAACACCTTAATCAAACTCTTATAACTAGAAAATACACAAAAGAAATACTATAATCGATGAATGCTGCGTATCACCAGATGGGTGGGAAGACTGGACTAACTGTGAAGTGGAGTTTGGGTACTAGCTGACCTCTCACACTGCGGCACAGGACCTTCCTCCGTCACAACAAACACAAGACTGACTAAGTCGTGGGAAAGCGGAGCACTCGGCCGCATTTTTTAACGGTCGAATGAGCAAGCAGAGGCGAACAATAAAAAAACAATAGTATCGCTCAGTACAGCACTTAGTGACGTGCATTAAATCGGTCACTCTTTGAAAACGGTGACGAATTATTTGAAAAGTATACTCCGATAATGGAGGGAGAAACGGTTAGCTGAGCGATACACAGTGAGTTTTCCACTAATAGTTCGTGGTTTCTCACAAAAAGGAAATGTCGCGAATTGATTCGTGACAAGCAGTGATGTGAAAAAAAAAGTCGTTACAGAATAAATGTTAAAAAGTCTATTATGGTGACCAGAATACAGACCAATTCCAGTGACATTTCAAAGCCATGAAAAGCTCTTGTTTAATTGTCAAATATCACATCGTATATTTTCCTCCAACTCCGGCTCCTGTTCTGCCATCTCCTTCTTTCTCTCTTGTTTCCATTTTTTTCTCTCCTGCCTTGTCCCCCTATCTCCTTTCCTCCTTTCTTCTTCCTGCTTTATTCCTCCTCCTCCCTCTCTTCCTTCTGTCACGTCCCTCATTCTCTTCCCCTTCTCTTCTCTGCTTTCTTCCATGCCCAGTCTCTCTTCTTTCCACCACTTTCATACACTTCTTCTTCTTCTCTCTCTCTCTCTCCCTTTTCCATCTCTTCCTTCTTTTCCTTCCTCCTCCCTTTCCCCCATTCCTTCTGTCATGTCCCTCAATTTCTCCCTTTTACCCTCTCTCCCTTCCTCACTCACATTCTCTCCGGCACCACACACCCTCTCCCTCCTTCCCCTCATTTCCTATTCCCTCCGGCTCCTGCTTCACAGTCCATTTTTAATCCTGAGAGTCAGACTGAATGAGGGTCGTGAGGAAGAGGAGGCAGAAAATGCAGGTTTGATGTCGCGACTTGGGTATTATGAAGATGCATTCCCCTGATGACCTCCTCTTGGTCTGCCCACTACACCTCTCTCTCTCTCTCTCTCTCTCTCTCTCTCTGTCAAATATTCTTCATTTTTTAGTTCAACTCCTTTTTCATGTCTTCTTTTCATGCATTCTTTCCATTTTTTTCGTCTGTCGCATATTCTCTTGTTCTCTCACTTTTCTTTCAAACTCCTTATCCTTTCTCTCTAAATTTCTATCTTCCCCACTCTCTTTAATTTGATTACTCCTTCATCACCTCTCTCTTCCTTTCTGCTATCTCTTTCGTCCCTCAGACACTGTTGTTTCTGCACTTATTTTTCATACTTCTCCTCTTCCTACCTATCGATATTTGTCTAACTCATTCATTCTTTCATTCCTGGTTCTCTTTCCTTCTCTTCGTTTCTCGTTCACTTCCCCGCTGTCGTACACTGTTATATCTAGTTTGTTGCCTTACTGTTTCTCCTCCTTCCCATCTATATTTATCTATCCCTTTACTCCTTTACTTTTGTCCTCCAACATACGTACATTACTGCCTTCCTTAAGTCTCTCTCTCTCTCTCTCTCTCTCTCTCTCTCTCTCTCACTAGTTTTTAATATCTTTTTACTTTCTCCTTCATCGTTTTTTGATTCTGTAACCTTCACTCTCATTTTTTTCCTCGATCTAACCGTTTCTCTCGCCTTTCCTCTTATACTGTACTTTCTTCCGTCTAATACATCGCGCGTCCCTCCCTCACTTCCTCTTCTGCTTAGTAGCTTCCCCTCGCCTTCTTTAGTTCTTTTCCTCTACTTCAGCCTTATCTTTTTCTTTTTCCTTCGTCATACAACTGCTTTTTCCTCTCTATATTATCTCTTCTACCTGACTATCCCTTCCTTTCTTACTTTTCTTCTGCCTTCCCATATTTTCTTCTCCCTCCGTCTAATACTTCTCCTCTCCTTTTCTCCCTCTCCTGTCTGCTCTCCCTCCACTCAGTCCAACCTCTGCCGAATTTCCCCATCCCCTGCCTTCGTATGTCTGCCTCAGTCCACTCCTGTTTTCGTCCTCCCTCCCTTCATTGCATATTCCTGCAGTTGCTTCCTGGCCCGTTCAGAGAGGAAGCCCAAGAGGAATATGCAGACGAGCGGATGAAGACGAAGGAATTAGGCACAAAAACACGCTGCATAAACCGATAAGCGTGTGAAAATAGCCCAAGTGTGCGTCCATGGCGGTAATATTTGTCTCTTTATGGTGTATTGCCTTGCTCTGCCACAAAACCTGAGTGTAACCTCTCTCTCTCTCTCTCTCTCTCTCTCTCTCTCTGACACACACACACACACACACACACACACACACACACACACACACACACACACACACAATGCCAGTCAGTACACCACACAATACTGACCAACGACAGAACCAATCGCAAGACTTCTCCCCCCGCTGAGAGGCGCGCCACCCTCAGCCACAGCAAATCCCAGGCAGGGTGTCCGTGTCCGTAGGGAGGAAGGGAGGAGAGAGTAAGGAGGGTGAGAAGAGGGGAGGGAACTGTAGAGGGGATAGAGGACAAGTGCAGTGGGGAGGGAGGAAGTAGCAGGAAGGGAGGGAGAAGTAACATGGACATGAAAAGGGAGGGAGGGAGGCAAGAAAGGAGGGAGGTAGGGGAGGAACGGAAAAGTGGAAGCATGAAGGGACGAAACAAAACACAATGGAGGGGAAGGCACAGGGAGGGAGGGAGAGTTATGACTAGCAAAGGGGAGGAAAGAGGCAGTAGAGTGGGGAGAGAGAGAGAGAGAGAGAGAGAGTGGGAATAAAGAGGAAGAGTGATAAACAGTAAAGGAAAATATAACAGCAGAGGAAATGACACAGGGGAGTAAGAGAGGTGTGGGAGGAGGGGAATAAGCAGGGAGAGGGGAGGGAAAGAAAAAAGGGAGTTAAATGCGTAGGGAGAGGGGAGAGAAAAGATGGAGGGAAATAAGCAGGGAAAGGGAAGGAAGAGACAAGAGGAAAGGAAGAACAACGAATGATTGGAAATGAAAAGAAATACGGAAAGCTAAAGAAAGGAAAGCAGTGGAGGAAAAAAATCGTATAAATGGATAGAAAGAGAAGATTTTGAAGGTGAGGGATGAGAGCAAAGGAAGATACAGAACACTATGAATAAATGGGAATGGGAGAAAATGTTGGGGAAAATAGGACGGAGAGAGAGAGAGAGAGAGAGAGAAACCCCCAAATATCCTACCGAACACACAGTTTGTCCAAGAACTGTCCACGCAGAAAGTGAAGTTCACGTCCAACAGTATGGCAGTAAGTTGACAAACACACTAGGCTTGAAAAACATACAGCAAAATTTGTGTAAAATCTCAAATAATTCTGAATCTCACTTAAGTTCTTGGGTGAAGGGAGAAACCCGTACTTTACACAGGAAAAATCATCCAATATATTACCATTATGCCGGGAAGTTTTGGGGTAATATATTTTCTTGATCTGTAGTAAATCCACTGTGTAGAAGTGATGACTGGTGTTGGTGGAAATATATACAGATTTATGAAGTCATATGGGATTTCTGGAGAAAGGCTGATTCGCTAAAGAAGCCTCAGAAGAAACAGAGGTAGTTAAATTAGTGTGCTGATGGAGGGTTGGTACTGTGAAACAGTGTGAGGCGGATGAGGCGGTGGCTGAATCGGTAGAGAGGCGGTCTGCGGTCCTAATGGACCCAGGATCGAATCCCGGCTGGGGCAGGGAACAGTTTATATTATTTGAATTTCCTAAAAGCAGACTTTCCCGATCTACCTGATTACCCGCCGACACGTCGTAAAAATACCCCCGCTAATACCAATACACCAATCCTGTGTGAGACAGCCCTAGCATGTATTCACTATAGATGGTGGTAGCGCCCAAGTGGTGACATGTGGAGGTGTAGGAGGACTACTGGGCCTTGGGATAGGTCATTGCCCCCGAGAAATAGGCGCGGAAGCCTTTGCCCAAAGTCGGACACGTAAAAAAAAAAAAAAAAAAAAAGCAAGCAGAGTCGATATGAATGTTAACCTGATGGACCTCTGCCGATCTTACAACCTGAATACTTTTTGTTTGTGTGCGAGTCGACGACTTTGTTTTGACGTAGGAATGAGTTTTCGTTGTTATACGCTATTCAGGAAACCTTGGCCTAAAACTGGCACCCCTCCTCCTTGAATGCTGAGTTTTTACAACTGATTAACATAGAATATGATGCTAGTCACGAAGAAGTACTGCTGAAACGATGTAGAGCCACAGTACTGCCTTTTTCTATTCCTAGACAACGTGAAATAATATGCGAAAGAATAACAACTGGGCTCAGTTAAAGTGAATTAACTACAGTTCGACTGGTCCTTTAAGATGACTACAGATGTCCATCAAGAAATTTGGAAAGGGTTAGAAATTGTTTGTCTGGTTAGAACTAACGGGGTATATATTGTGGGAGAAACAGAGGAGAACTGTTCTGGGACCTGCGGCTCGGCTCTTGTTTCAAACAGTTTACTTTAAAATGTTACTAGCCATGTCAAAAAACCTTATATGGGAGCACTGTTATGTCTCAATAGGCTTAATTAAGCAATTTTACTAAAGTTGTCGCCAGATGGTGCCATCTCAGGTGTCAGCTGATGGCAGACTTGGATTCTCCATGTCAAATTACCTTATACCGCACCACTTCTATGTCTCCAAAGACCTATCTATCTATCTACTGCCAGACGCCTCAATCCCGTTAGGGGTGGCCACAAACAAATCGCTTCCATGTTGCCCTGTCCACCACCATTTCACTGTCTGCTCCCAGGTCACACTCCCCTCTCTGATTTTCCTTTCCACTCATGCAACCTTAGACCGTTACCTCTAGCGCAGCGGCTGTTACGCTAAGCGGCCTTATAAAAAATCGTTTCCTCGATTTACGGAAAAACTATTGGGAATTACGGTTGTCTATGAAATGAAAATAACTGAGGATTTTTATGCGATTTCCAAATTGGTGTTTATCTTTCTTGCAACTTCAAAAGTGGCTGAGATATTCAAAAAAGTTCGCTACTGTACTACAGAGTTTTTCTCCCCATCCCTGTCCCCATTTCTCGCTGATGTGATAAATCTTTCGCTCGGGTACATATGTCAGGGGCCCAAACTGTGACTAAATTTGGTGTTCTCGCTCGCTTCGTTCGCTCGAACAATTAAAAAGTAAATACAATACACTAACTCCATGAAATATAGCAGCGAAAAGATCTCTCACTGGCGCAAGTAACAGTGTTTTGGTAGCCACTGCGAGGCCACAAAAACAAGAGCCAAAAGCACCACAAGGACCATCGCAGCACCATAACGCTCCTCTGTCATGCTGCCACACGAAAAAAAAAAAAATCTTCTAAACAATGCAAATATATCGCCAAGAAAGATCCACGACCATAATAAAATTTGGGCAAGCCTGAGGGCATGAAATATGAGAGGAGGTGGAGGCAGGATTGGGGACAAGACGACGTTCGTGACTCTTACTGTGAGATATTGGCCTGCATTCCTTAAGGGCACACTCCCCCCGGCAAATAAAGCAGAAAGTGAGAGAGAGAGAGAGAGAGAGAGAGAGAGAGAGAATAAAGCAGAATCTAGAAGTTAATGTACCGCAGAAACAAAATCTTCCCACCATAAAGCATCACACTGAACACTGCTGACTACAGAGGGAAGCAGAGGCAGGCAGTGGGAGGGCGAGCAGGATGGTCCAACATAAGCAGGGAGGCGAGGAGAAAACGCTTGGGGTCAGAGCAAATGGGGAAGGGGAAAAGAGGGGAAAAGGTCAGACCACCATGAGGAAATGAGAGGAGGTGGAGGGAAGAGAGGAAGAGGTTTGAAAGGAAGAAAAGATGTGAACACTGGAGGAAAAGCAAGTATGGAAGGAAGACACTGGGTGAATGCGACAGGAAAGAAAAAACAAAAAGAGGAAAGGCTTGAACACCAAAAGAAACGTGGAGAAGGTGGAGGGAAGAACCTGAGAGCTTGGAAGGAAGGAAAACGATGTGAAAGGTAAGAAATGAAGGCGTGAGGTGGAAAGGAGATGGGAAGCTGGAACTGAGGAGGAAAAGTCAAAACGCCATCAGAAAGGAAGAAGAGATAGAATGAGAGAAAGAGGAGACTGGAAGGAGGAAAGATGCGAAAACTGAAGAGAAAACTTGAAAGTAGATGGGAAGAAAAAAAAAAAAAAAGAGGAAAGCTTCAGATACCACCACCTTAGGAGGGAGAGACTAAGCGAAGAAAAGAGGACGTTGGGAGGAAGGAAAATAATGTAAAGGCTGAGGGGAAGGTGAGAAAAGAAGGACGCCACGGGGTGAAGGCACACAGGAAATTGAGTAAGACGCAGGAAAGGCGAGAACAGGATTGCACAGGACGGAGACTCTGAGGGAACAAACTAGGAGGTTAGAACGAAGAAAAAGGCTGTGAAACGAATTGAGAAGAGTTAATTTTGCTTGGGATACACGCAAATAGAAAAATGGAAACAGAAGAGGAAAAATCAGAACACCAATAGAAAGAAGTAGGCTGGAAAGAACAAAATGGAGAAGCTACTTGATAAAAAGTAATGAAGGAAACACCAAGGAATAAAAAGAAAAATGTGCATAACAAAACAGAAAAGGAAAGCAGGGAAACAAAAAGACAGCAGGTGAGATGGATAGAAAAGGAGGGGAAAATGAAGAAAGCAGACAGGAATAAGCTAAATTCGGTCCCACTAATTGGTCTACGGGTCGGTCATCAGACTTTGCCTTATGACCCTGGCCTTCCACTGATTGCATTCAAAATCTAATTCCCTCATTCATCCTTGACCCTCAACCAGTCCACCAAGTTGGGTCCAAATCGGATCAAAAGCTGCCTAAGTTTGCCTTACCCTGTGACCTTGACCTCTGACATTTCCCCGTGACTTTGACCTCAAAATTGTCCTCAGAATCGAATCTCTCTATCCTTGTTGTACCCTCAACCCATCCACAAAATTTAATCTACATGGCTAAAAACTGTTTAAGTTAACCTTGCCATGTGACCCTGACGTTTAACCATTTGCTCTAAAACACAACAGGTCAACCTTTCGGGTGATTCTCAAATCATCCACCAAGTATTATCCAAATCGGATCAAAATTACTTTAGTTAATTTGTTCACACAGACACACATGTCTAAATCTGATCTTGCCCTATGACCTTGAACTCTGATATGTAGTTCTCCAAAGAAATATATTAACCCCTTGGCTGACCCTCAACTATTCCATCCAGTTTGGTTATATTTGGACCACAAGTAACTTTTTTGTACACACACACACACACACACACACACACACACACACACACACACACACACACACACCAGCGCGGCTGTAATAATGCCAGGAAATATCAGACACCGTGAACTAGTGTGTGGCAGTGGAAGAGGAAATGGAAGATAAAAGATGGAGAAGCACAAGGAGGGACGCGGGGAGGTGAGAGGGAAAGGAAAACAGGAGCAATATATAGAGCAGTTCCCCCGGCCAAAGGGACCGAGCCTGATGTGGATCTCAGGTAGACAAATACAGCTACGAAAAGGATAATACAAAATGCATTGGCCTCCATATTTGTGAAGATGTGTGTGTGTGTGTGTGTGTGTGTGTGTGTGTGTGTGTGTGTGTGTGTGTGTGTGTGTGTGTGTGTGTGTGTGTGTGTGTGTGCGCGCGCGTGCTGATGGGCCAAGAACAGAAGGCATGGAGACGAGGAGTGATAGGGTGAAAAAATAAAAGGTAATGGATGTGTGGAAGGTACCAATACAATGTGAAAATTACTGAGAGAGAGAGAGAGAGAGAGAGAGAGAGAGAGAGAGAGAGAGAGAGAGAGAATTTCAACACAGAATGGCGACTGGTTTTAAGTGAGATATATTCACAACAGAATGAAACAAACAGTACCGGGCCGAAGAATTCAATATTTCTATGCCAGTTATTTCATTCCTGTGCATGATCTTGTCCACATTACGTCCTTATTGTGAGAGTTACAGTAAGTCCATCAGCCTCGTCAAACACACACCGCTGGATGGCTATGATCATTAAGTACAGAGTTTTTTTTTGCCTAACCACAGCGCCTAATTGGCATTTGTTCTTGCTATCAAAAGACGATTTCTTCCGACAGTTTTGGTTAGTTCCTTATTCAAATAATTGATCAGAGTTATATGTAACCCTCCCAGTTCAACAAACTTCTGAACCCCCCCCCCCTCTAAAAAAAAGTGTGGAGGTAACAAGAATGGATTAAAATTACAAGTCCGCAGATGGAAGGAATTAACCAGCTGACCTCTCTCTCTCTCTCTCTCTCTCTCTCTCTCTCTCATTTGTTTTTTTTAATCACAGTAGCTTCGGACATTTCAATTTGGCCACCGAAAAAAAAAAAAAGTCCAAACAGCTGGGTAGGACGGTTTATGATACGAGCACTATGGTCCCTGTCCTCTCGAAATGGTTGGTATGTTTGACTGAGCTGTATTTATAAGTAATTTCGTAATACACTTCACCTGATGCTTACGGTATATACAGGTGAAATACACCGACCCTCCTTACACACCTGACACCCTCATCCTGACCCTTCCTTCACTCCCTCAACCATCCACACACCTCACACCCTTACCCTTCCTCTACAACCTTACCCTATACCTCACACACTCACCCTGCCCTCATACCCTCATACTTCTCTGACACCCTCTCCCCCACCTCTCTCTTCCCTCTCTCTCTCTCTCTCTCTCTCTCTATCTATCTATGGCCCGACGCCCTAATCCCGCAAAGGGTGGCCGCAGACAAAACGCCTCCAAGTCACTCTGTCACCCACCATTTGACTCCCCTCCCCCCAACTCACCCCCCCCTCCCTCATATACCTCTCAACTCCATCCCTCCACCTCATCCTCGGTCTACCCCTCCCTCTCTCTCATCCCCCTTATACATTTTTCACTATCACTCTTCCCTCATCCCTCCATCACACTCTCATCTATTCACAAACTTCTCACCCTCACTCTCATCCCTCCATCACACACTCATTTCACACACCTCTCACCCTCACTCTTCCCCCCCCCTCACCCTCACCTTTCCTTCACACTCTCATCCTTTCACACACATCTCACTCTCACTCTTCCCCCCCTCCCTCTCACCCATCCATCACACTCTCATTCTTTCACAAACTTCTCACTCTCACTCTAACCCCTCCATCACTCTTTCATTTCACACACCTCTCACCCTCACTCTTCCTCCTTCACCCTCACCCTTTCACACACCTCTCACTCTCACCTTCACCTTGCCCATCCATCACACTCTTATCCTTTCACAAACTTCTCACCCTCACTCTCACCCCTCAATCTCACTCTCATTTCACACACCTCACCCTTACCTCATCCTTCCATCACACTCTCAGCCTATCACACACCTTCACCCTCACCCTCACCCTTTCACAGCTCTCTTATCCTTTCACACACCTCTCACCCTCACTCTTCCACCCTCACCCCTCACTCTCACCCTTCCATCACTCTCTCACCCTTTCATACATCTCTCACCCTCAACCTTTCCTCTCCGGCAATACACTTTACTCCCTCCTCATATTTCTTATCCAAGCCCCATCGGCATTCTCTCTCTCTCTCTCTCTCTCTCTCTCTCTCTCATCCCTTCATTTTCCCACCCTGCTGCTCACGTCCATCACTCTCTCAATACCATACACAAACTATATGATTAACCCAAGATCAAATTATCTACCCTGTTTAATCCTGCCGCCACAAGACGTTTTTACTCAGCTTAGGAAAGACTTTTGGAACGGGAAGGATTAGAAAAAGCCTTTGTTAACTAAAGAGAGTTGTCTGGAGAAAGTAAGACCAAACGCAACCAAGATGGCATTCAACTACTGAAAAGGTTAACACTGATCCCCTTACGTGACAGTGTGTGCAATTAACTACGATCAACGCAACGAGACGTAATTGTATTGAAAAGACTAACATGATTCTTTTTTCCCCTGCAACCTCAGAGCTATGCACGTGCTTCTGTTCCCTCACCTGGCGTCAGGTGATATTGTGCTTCTTGTGTGGCGACGTATGAGTAGCGGTGGTGCAGAATGGCGTGTGCTGAGGCAGGTTAGGGAGAAGAGAGGAAGAAGATATGGAGAGAAAGTACAGAACAGGATAGTGGAAGAAGGGAGAATATATTTTTGGAGGGAAGGAATGGAAGGAAACGGCGAGGTAAAGACTGGAAAAATAACATGATTCACTGTTAATGTACAAGTTCCCTGAGATGTACACATTTATTTTGTCTCCTCACCTGACGTAAACTGATTCTGTTATTTCTGTGATGCTTGTGTCATGCGGTCTGGTTTGTGGTGGTGTCATGTGGCTTGGTTTGTGGTGGTGTCATGCGGCTTGGTTTGTGGTGGTGTCATACGGCTTGGTTTGTCGCGGTGTCATGCGGTTTGGTCTGTGGTGGTGTCATGCGGTTTGGTCTGTGGTGGTGTCATGCGGTTTGGTCTGTGGTGGTGTCATGCGGTTTGGTCTGTGGTGGTGTCATGCGGCTGGGTTTGTGGTGGTGTCATAGAATCTGCGTGTTGAGGTGGGGTGTGGTATGGAGATGAGAGGAGGAAGGTAAAGAGAGAGGGGGACAGAGAAGAGGGTGTAGGAAGAGGGAGGAGAAAAAATAGAAGGACGAGATGGAAAGGGAGAGGACGGAAAAGGATGAAAGGAGGAAAAGATATGGGAAAATGAGGAGAGGGAGCAAATTTAGAAAAAAATTGAAAGAATTTGAAAAGGTTTGACACACACAAAAAAAAAGGCCCCGTAAAAGCGAAAGGAGAAATAAGGTGTTGGAGAAAACAGAAAACTATATGGATACAAAGAGTCAGGAAAAATGAGACAGAGGACGAGGGATAAAAAGCAGATATGACAGACAGGAAAAAATATATACTATGTGAGCGCGAAAGGAAAATATAAATACAGTATGAAAAAGAAAAATACTGACAGAGAGGGGGATAGGAGAAAAAAGGTGTTAGATGAATTGGGAAATTAACGAAAATGAAAAACATACACGGAGTAAATCTGACTGAGGAGAAAAGGAAATGGGCACAAAAAGAAAAGAGGTAAAATTCATTTTTAAAAAGTCTATCAGGAAGATAATACGAGACTGAAGAACTAGAGAACAACAATGCAGAAAGAAAAACGGAAGAGTAATCAGAGAATGAAAAAAAAAAATAAAAAAATAAAACATTAAGACAAAGGAACGAGAAGTGGTCTTGTGAGATTAACAACGCCCTTCGCTGATATTTTTACATTCTTTCGTTCTTCTTTAACATCCGGTTCCTCTTGTTTCACTGGGTAATCTCTTGTTTTTCTTCCATTCATACTTTTCTGATTAGGCTACTAAATTAAACGACCTATTTGCTAACTTCTATCTTCCTTTATTCGTCTACAATTAAGGATTCGTGTTTACATATACAGGATTTTTCTTCCTCCTTCATCGTCCATGTTGTTCTAATTCCATGATTTTCTCATTCTTCTAAATTCTCTCTCTCTCTCTCTCCAATCTTTTTTTTTTTTATAATAGCTCCGTTTCCATAAGCTGTCTACATCATTCTGTATTTCTGCTTTCCTCTGTTCTATAATTCTCTCTCTCTCTCTCTCTCTCTCTCTCTCTCTCTCCCTGTTCGATCGTCTCCTCTCATTCCCTTACATCAACCTCTTTAGCTTCCTCTTCTCTTCCGTCCACTCCTTCCTTCCTTCCTCCTCCTCTCTTCCCTTTCACTATTTTTTTCTCTCTCTCACCCCGTCTCTCTTCCTTAATTAGTGCTCCTTTCTTTGTTCACTTTTTCTTCCTGTCTGTCATCCCTTGTCTCCTATCTTGTCCCCATGGCTTCTGTCTCATTAATTCAACATATTTTAGTGATTATGACGAGAGAGAGAGAGAGAGAGAGAAAGAGAGAATTTTATATTAATGTCATTTGAGTATTTATGTGTGTGTTTAGCGTGTGGATGTTTGGCCTGGTGTGCTGATGGCATAAAAGTGTTGAAATAAAACAGTTCCACATCAACTTTGATTCACTGGGAAAGGAAAATGATAAAGGCGAGTGGCAAATGTTACACACTGATGCGAGTGGCAAATGTTACACACTGATGCGAGTGGCAAATGTTACACACTGATGCGAGTGGCAAATGTTACACACTGATGCGAGTGGCAAATGTTACACACTGATGCGAGTGGCAAATGTTACACACTGATGCGAGTGGCAAATGTTACACACTGATGCGAGTGGCAAATGTTACACACTGATGCGAGTGGCAAATGTTACACACTGATGCGAGTGGCAAATGTTACACACTGACGCGAGTGGCAAATGTTACACACTGATGCGAGTGGCAAATGTTACACACTGATGCGAGTGGCAAATGTTACACACTGATGATGCAGATATGGATATGGACAGACAGGCTGTAGGTCAGAGAGGAATGAAAGGGACGAATGAGGGAGTAAGAGTAGGGACCACCTCCCCCCGAGAGGCTGGAGGATCCGTCCCTCCTAAAACCTGGTCCAAGTGAAGGTCTACTACTCTGCAAAACTTCGTGAGTGGGAGTGAGTGAGTGAGGTTGGGACAAACACTCCGACTCCTCCAACTGCACTACACAGCCTTTCATTCTTTCCTGTCTTACTTTCTTATCTGACTCTCTCTCTCTCTCTCTCTCACTCTCTCTGTTAGGCCTTCCCTCTTATATAATGCATACACACATTCATTCATATACACTTTACATCAATCTATATACGCACACATACATAATATTATATATATTAAATGTTTTCAGTTAGGGACAGACCTCCTAGACTGAATGGTTTCTGACGTCTATCAATCTATCTATTTCCAGACGCCTTAATCCCGTAAGGGGTGGCCACAAACAAATCGCCTCCATGTCGCCCTGTCCCCCGCCATTTCACCGCCCTACTCCCAGCTCACGCTCCCCTCTCTCATATACATCTCCACTCCATCCGTCCATCTCATCCTTGGCCTCCCCCTCCTTCTCCCTCTCCCTCATGTACTTCTCAGTTTTTTCCTGAACTCGTTATTTCCAGACTCTCACCTTCCTTCCTTCCTTCCTCCGACTCTCCACACCCTCCCACATATCCTTCCCTCTTCCTTCCCTCTCTCCCTTCTCCTTTCCACACCCTCCCACATATCCTTCCCTCTTCCCTCCCTCTCTCCCTCCACCTTTCCACACCCTCCCACATATCCTTCCCTCTTCCTTCCCTCTCTCCCTTCTCCTTTCCACACCCTCCCACATATCCTTCCCTCTTCCCTCCCTCTCTCCCTCCTCCTTTCCACACCCTCCCACATATCCTTCCCTCTTCCTTCCCTCTCTCCCTTCTCCTTTCCACACCCTCCCACATATCCTTCACTCTTCCCTCCCTCTCTCCCTCCTCCTTTCCACACCCTCTCATTACCCTTCAGTCTATCATATTTCCTCTTTCCATTACCGGTCACTACACAGGCAGACGGTCCAGCTGCCTCTAATGGAGTAGTGGGAAATTAAGTAATCCCTACCGTAGAACTCCACCATGATGCCATAGTGTGTGTGTGTGTGTGTGTGTGTGTGTGTGTGTGTGTGTGTGTGTGTGTGTGTGTGTGTGTGTGTGTGTGTGTGTGTGTGTATCTATCCATTTATCTATCTATTTGTGTGTACCTGAGTCTGTTTATACATTTGTCAGGCAATCAATCCATCACTATGTATCAACGTATCCACATCCCTCACGATCCCTGCCAACCTTCCTGTCTGGACATTTATAACTTGCTTCCAATACAGCCCCAGTGGCCCTGCCACCGCCTGGCCACTGGTGGCCTGTCAGCGGCCTGGCCATAATGGTGGTGCTGGAGGCTGTAATTAGTGGCTGGGGCCGCTGCAGGCAAACACCACACACTGAATGGCGGAAATTAGCAGCCTGACACGAGGCTGAGTTGAGCCCAATTAATAAGCATGAAAGGCATCTGCAGGCAGTGGCAGACTGTGAGAAATTTTAGGAGGAGAGAGTTTAATAGCAGAGGACAGTGACTGAATATTATAACTGAATGACTGGAAAGCTAATAACTTGATTAATTATTTCATATCGATTAACCTGTGTATAAATAAAGAAAAAAAGGAATATCCTACATGGAACCAGGCCAATGTTGTCATACCTACTAAATCATCACCATCATCATCATATAATATAATATAACAATAATAATAATAATAATAATAATAATAATAATAATACTCTTTCCATCATTCCTCGTCCTTCTGCATACGGGTAACTTTACACTCCCTCATTTGTCTTTCTTTCCTTCATTCTTTGCTCTTCCTTCCGCCTGTGGGTGACTCTACACTGAGAGACAAACCAAATGGTTTCCTGTACACCAGGAAACCATTTACTATGCTAGGTGGTAACCATATAACCAAATTATGGCGCCTGGTGGTTTTGTGGGTAATTAAGGCGCTCCAATCGGACTGAACCGGTGAAGGTTTATATCCACGGGGTGGTTGGGGTTATTGCTCACGTAATGCCACTCAGGGATGAGTGAGGCTGGTCACCCTCATCTTAAATGTCACGACCAACTTGCCTAGCCCCGGACTCCCACGCTTCTCATGGGGCAACGTAGAACTGGATGATGAATGAATGAATGAACGAAATAATAATAATAATAAATAATAATAATAATAATAATAATTACCACCCGCGTTGCTAAGTGAGCGGAGTGGTAATGTTTTCAGTTGTGAGGCTGGCTTGCTGACATTGTTTGTGTGTGTTTTACATTGTGAACATTAACATAAATTAGCATTGTTCTTTTAGTATGCAATAACTGATCAGCCTAACATAGGGAGGCATACGCCCAGCGATCCCCCTCCCTAAACTCGTACCTGTCCCTGATATAAGTTACAAGCGCGTTCGTCGACCGTGTACCTGTGTCGCGTCAGCATTACCGTAAATCGATCAAAGTCAAAGGAATATTAGTCGTAAATGGGCTGTTAGTATGCTACATGAAGTAATTTGGAAGAAATCATTTATATGGTGTATGACATTGCTTGCCTATACGTTTGCCTCCAATAATACAGCTACCAAACGATTCAGAATCAAGTTGGTGAATAGTTGTAAAAATAAAAACGAAATATGTTATACCAGCTAACTCATATGGAGGTGTGTTACTCCTGTAAATCAGTTAAGGTCCCTTATAATTACATCCCCAGGTGTATTATACGGCAGGTTAAAACTCTCAAGGGGCGGCACCACAAAGCTCCGAGAAGTAAACTGGGCTCTTATTTTATCGAAAAAATACCAGGGGAAAGAAGATTCTCTGCCATCTCCGAAAGCGAAAGGAAGACCATCATCGCATCAGCCATGACAATCCACTTACACTCCCTCCACAACGTTCTTAAGGAGCGCCACACATTTACCAAGTCAGCTCACAAGGCTTACATCCAGCTGGCGTGAACAAAAGATACTTAACACCCCTCTTGTGAACACCGGACTACACTGCTCTTAACACCCCTCTTGTGAACACAGGACTACACTGCTCTTAACACCCCTCTTGTGAACACAGGACTACACTGCTCTTAACACCCCTCTTGTGAACACAGGACTACACTGCTCTTAACACCCCTCTTGTGAACACAGGACTACACTGCTCTTAACACCCCTCTTGTGAACACAGAACTACACTGCTCTTAACACCCCTCTTGTGAACACAGGACTACACTGCTCCTAACACCCCTCTTGTGAACACAGGACTACACTGCTCTTAACACCCCTCTTGTGAACACAGGACTACACTGCTCTTAACACCCCTCTTGTGAACACAGGACTACACTGCTCTTAACACCCCTCTTGTGAACACAGGACTACACTGCTCTCCCCAAGTGATTTTAACAACACTCTGTTCTCCTTCCCTGATGAGGAACAGAACAAAATCCTGTCTTCCATTATGCAAAGAGCAAAATACTCCCCCTGATTTATTATAATAGCAAATTGCAATACTCTGCATATGAAGAGCATAATATTGTCCACCAGATAAGAGAACGACCAACTCTTTGTCAGTAATGGAAACAATATACCAGTATTACTCTTCTTCAGTAAATAAAAAAAAAAATCATCTTCAGAAACGAACGTGCAAATCTCATGAAAACAAATAAACTGTTTTTCTCTTCAGGAAAAAACAAAATATTGCCCATTACTTGAAGACTAAGAACAGACTATTCTCCTCTAATGTAATCAGCAAATTAATGTTTCGTCACATAACAAGCAACTCACTATTCTGCCCTTACTCTCCCACTGCAAATTGGGGTAACAAGTCGCTCCTAGTCTCTGTCCACTTTTTATCTTGAGCTATAACTCTCATATCCTTATCTTGAATACTGAACTGTAACAAAAAATTAAAACAAGAACCGAAAGCTAGAGACGAAGTGTGATGGAAAGGATGCTGAGTCGTAGTATTATCTTATTCTATAACTGAGTTGCACAACAATATAGCTGCAAAGGACAAAAATCTCCACTAAGGTAAGTTGAAGGAACTATGGAGAGGATTTGCTGTTTATATACTGCAAGACTCCCACTCCCTGAGTTCATCCAGGGTAGCCTTTCCACACACACCACCAAGCCTCTGTGTCGCTACGGCCTCAAGTCAGTCTATCTCGGGTTTACTTCAGATACATATATACATTATTTCCCTCCTCGTATGATTTATTAAGCATATTATCATACAGGACGAAAAGACATTGTTATCTATTTGTCCATCAAGATATCTACTCACTTATATCAATTTGTATACTGCAATTACGGTATTAATGTGTGTGTGTGTGTGTGTGTGTGTGTGTGTGTGTGTGTGTGTGTGTACCAAAAACTCCACCCACTCTACCGTCAAGGCAATCTACCATTTTTACTCTACAGCCAGCCTCAAAAATATTGGAAAATATTGCGGCAGCTTCAAAATCTCGAGACTTGCCAAATATACAACGCTAAGAGGATTGAGGAGGCCTTGAGTCCCTTAGGGAGGAGGGGGAGGTGTATGTAAGAAGAAAAGGGAGAGAGATGGGATGGGAGGAGGAGGGGAGGAGGAAGCGAAGCAGATGGAGAGGAGGATGTCGGTGGGGGATGGAGGAGATGGGTAAAGGAAGGAAAAATGAAAGATGGGATAAGGGTGCGAACAGAGAAGAGAGAAACTGATGCAGAGGTGGAAGAAAAGGCTGGTTCGAGATGGTTTGGGCAGTGTGGATTATATGTTGGAAGGAACTGAAGGAAGGTAGGATGGGGATGAAGAAGATATAAGGCATAAAAGGGACTGGACGTGGAAAGGATATGTGTGATGGTGTGGATGATTAATAATGAGGGGTTAATGGAATAGGCAGGGGGCTCTAGACAGGGACATACAAACAGAGGGAATTAAACAGGGGAGATAAACGGGGGGAGACAGGCGAGAGGGTTAGACAGGGGATGATGTTATTTGGGGTTAAGACTGAACTGGTTATGCAGATTAGTGTATATGTGAAATGGAAGGTTGAGAGTGGCAGTGAGGGAGATGAGTGTTTACGGTGGCTGAGAAAGAAGCTGGGTAGAACATGAGAATAGGAGGATGAGGTGGGTATGGCCGGCTCTTGGTAAGACTGGCTCTGGTTAGGCATTGTTCGTCCACCTCTCTAAAAATTTACGTCTTTTTGCAGCCTATTTCCTGAACCTCAGTGGCAGGATAAGACAATACTAAGGCTCTATATCCTTTCCATAGTACTTCTTCATGACTAGCAACATATGGTAGTG
>NC_137050.1:53303655-53330196 GCF_032717465.1 Coenobita brevimanus
AGAGAGAGAGAGAGAGAGAGAATCAAACTAAGCCATGGGGTATTTTCTGTCTTATGCACCGACCCACACTAACGCCCGTAAGTCTTGAAACTGAGGGCAGGGGTTACCCTTCCCGCACCCCGCTGGAAGTGGCAGCTCACACCTTCAACTTAAGTGGTAATCTTGAAAGCGTGAAAGCGCACCCCTTCGTGTGGGTAGGCGCCGCAAACAGTTGGTAGCCCTGATTAATTTATAAATTTTAAATCTTATTAAAAAAAACATGTATGACAGTTTCTAAAATTCACATACAGTATAATCTCGTATTGTTAGTAGTTCTTACCTTTTTTATCATTAGTCTTGCATTTGTTCTTGAATACTCTGTTTAAGAGTATGCATACAGTAAATTATCCACCCACAGTGTACACCTACGTTCGCATGTTGCACTACATCCACCCACGGTGTACACCTACGTCCTCATGTTGCACTATATTCACCCACGGTGTACACCCACGTCCGCATGTTGCACTACATCCACCCATGGTGTACACCCACGTCCGCATGTTGCACTATATCCACCCACAGTGAACACCTACGTCCGCATGTTGCACTACATCCACCCACGGTGTACACCCACGTCCGCATGTTGCATTACATCCACCCACGGTGTTGGCTACACCTACGTCCGCATGTTGCACTACATCCACCCACGGTGTACACCTACGTCCGCATGTTGCACTACATCCACTCACGGTGTACACCTACGTCCGCATGTTGCACTACAGCCACCGACTGTGTACACCTACGTCCGCATGTTGCACTACATCCACCCACGGTGTACACCTACGTCCGCATGTTGCACTACATCCACCAACAGTGTACACCTACGTCCGCATGTTGCCTGCATTTACTTTTCACCTTTGTTTTCGTCTCGTTGTAAATTAACCATCTCCGGAGAAGCGGTAAGTCTTTTAAAACGATAAAAATATTAAATGCTTATTTTTTTCTTTATACGATGTTTTTATCATTAAATTAAACTTATCACACACACCATACGGTGATACAAATTCTACATAGTTTTCTTTGCATAAGGCTACTATATTGTGACGAAGGGGCATGCGAAGGGGTGCTATGAGACTCCCCGTGGATTCCAATAATATGAGAACTTGTCATATCAAACAAAGCAATACTGATATTTTAAGTTGTGTACAGTACGTAATTACATCAGCAACAACTAGAGAAATATTACAGTGCATGATATCTGTTTCAACAAGGATCAGTTTCAGGCATAGGCAGTACTGCTTAGCATACATTAGTCCCTTCCTTACGATGACATCAATTTAATCAGGCTACCACTAGACGCTTTAATTAATTTAAAAACCACCTCTACCAGTAAAGGGGTTAATGAAGGCTATATCTAATCACTCTAGCTCACAACGTCTCTCCAAAGCTGAGTAAAATCGTCTAGGGACAGAAAGAATCAAATAGATGCCACCGTAGTGAAAGGGGAGCGGTGATGTGACTGATTCAATGTTTACAAACTTTCTTGAGCTTAAGTTGTGCATAAGATGATCTGGTTACGCTTTTATCTTCACTCAATACCATACACTGTACACCTACACCAGAGTAAATATTAAAGCTAAATAAAAGGAAAGCACATCAACACCAGAGTAAATATTAAAGCTAAATAAAAGGAAAGCACATCAATTTCTGAGTGTAAACAATTATCCTTCAAACTGGCTAAGAACACTGTTATATACAGATCAAGGATGAAGACACAACCACTTCCACTTCACCTCACCATCGTCACACACCCAATGACTATAATGCTCCTACGCTTCCCCCACTGCTGTCTCGTACAACTCAAGAATGAGACTAAGAATGAGGATGGTAATATGATTAGCCCTTTCAATCTGTGACAACTTTTTCCATTCTGTTTTGCTATTTACATACATACCATCTTTTTTAGCTGATGAGAGAAATTCCCAGTCGGAAGGGTTAAGCACAACTTTAAATCCTTCACTAACAGAACACTCTCATCTCAAATACTTAACATGCCTCGAGGTCCAAAAAGGTCATCGTATGGAATAGTACAAAGTTGGCCCGCGCGGATTAGACCCATCATCAGTCCCTATCTTTCAATAAATAAATGTTGATGTACATTCCACACGAAACAATCTGATACCACAGACGATGGATACTGTAAAATCCACACTGGTCATGCCCCACGTTCGTACACCAATGTTCATGAGGATGCACTATACTGCTTGCTAGTGACTTTTTACACTTACCCACATTTACATGGAAAGATTATTTTCTTGAGACACGAGCTACATTAATAATTTATAATAGCATCGGAACTCCTGCGCAACAGTTTTTGATCACGTGTACCATCACGCCTCTTGACTGACTAAATATATTCTTTAAGCTGAACAGCTGGATTCATTTATTTCCTATTTCATTCCTGTTTTCATCAACCACCTTGTCAACTCATCTAATGGCTTCTCCTGCTGTTACCTAATCCAGCTTTCTTAGTGCATGTTGTGAATTAAAGGCTGGAATATACAAGCATTTCGAAATTTAATACACGAACAGGATTTTTTTTTTTTATGACAACGTTCTGAAATGCCTGGCTAATCTCTCCTGTGACAGAACATTATTTACAGATGCCTTGGAGTAACGCCGTTAAGGAAATAACACGACAGTCATTGTCAAATTCAAACTGCTACTGCCAAGTGTGACAGATTCAAATTCAAAAAATTTACTTCTAATTTCTTGGAGGACTGCAATAGATACACTGATAATGGAGTCTATGAAACGTGCCATATATATATAATGTACTTAATTTCGACGAAGACTATTACGGTTACTTAATATAAACAAATATTTCTGTTATCTCCGCTAACCTAAGCTTGATGTTAACAATGGTCGTCAGTATCAATAATATATTCAACGATGTCAAGACTTCTCTGTCCAAAGATATCAAACTTATTCTCTACATAAATGTAAAATTTACGGGTCTTAGCGCAACTAATTTGTATGCATATCATTACAAAATATATCGATTACGAATCAGAGTCTTTATCCAGTCATACAATAAAACCATTTCTTGCACTTACCTTGAGCAAATAAATATTGAGATATTGCAGGTAAATGTATTAAATATGAAAAAATTAATGTAAAAAAAAATCCTATTGTGTCTTCGAAAGTGTTTAACTGAGACGTGGTGTTAATGGAAGCAAGAGTTGTCTGATTAGCTATACATTTGTGGTGGTCTCCATGAAACTTAAACTTAAAAGAAAATGACTGTAGTCTTTTGAGATCTCCTGTAAATAAAAACAAAGTGTGTCGTGTACTCACCACTGTCGAGATTCTCCTCCAGCGGGATGAGCAAAGGAATCACCACGGTTACTGCCATCTTCACTTATTTCTCTATCTTGTTATTTTTCAAGGATCACCTTTAGGATTCATATCACTTCATCATAATAACGTTTCATTTAGCTTAATTTTTCTATGGAAGCTGTTAGTAGTAGCGATACTTTCGTTATAAGTGCTTAGAAAATGTCAATGTTTTATAAAGTCTGTCTACTGTTTCTTAGTACCACTTTCAAAATCACTATTTTTTTTGTCTACTATTTCTGAGTACCACTTTCAAAATCACTATGTTTTTTTGTCCACTATTTCTGAGTACCAATTTCAAAATCACTATGTTCTTCCTAAGTCGTAAAGTATAATTCCGAATTAATCAGTACAAACATTTTCAAGTAAAGTCTCTGGCATCTAATGTTCGATGTTCCAGATCAGAGGAGTCTTAAGTTTACTTCTATTTTATCAGAGTCTGGTGCCTGGTAGAACAGTTCACAGTCATTTTTCTCAAGAGTGTTTCAGGAATTTTTTCAAGTATATTATTGTTATTAGTTTTTCTCAGGTATTTACACAATTTAACTCTTAATATGACTGCAACACTTCAGAATTTTCATCTGGCTAAAGCTACACTTCTCGTACAGGAACATCCGCTATATCAAAAAGATTATCTACACTTAACAGCGACACAGAGATGCAGTAATGTTTCCTGTCACTAATAATTTGGGTTCAAGTTAAAAGTTTGCAGGAATCGTGTGTCAATGGGTTGTTTCTGCACGCCCCGGGTGGCGCGGTGTGTGGTGACGTGGTGGTGTGGGGTGACGAGATGTGGTGTGGGATGATGTGACGTGATGTGGAGTGACGTGACGTGATGTGGTGTGGGGTGACGTGAGTGATGTGGGATGATGTGACGATGTGGGGTGACGTCGTGTGGTGTGGTGTGAGGTGATGTGGTGTGGTGTGACGTGACGTGACGTGGTGTGGTGTGGGGTGACGTGACGTGGTGTGCTGTGGGGAGAGGTCAGCACAGCATGGAACACTAAGTCGCACACAGGAACACTTCCGGCAGTACTAAACTGTCCACTCAAGGAACGGTCACTCGCGGACTCCAGTTTTTATTGGCTGGAGTTTCTTCTGGCGGCAGTCCAGGCCACTGTCCACTTGGCCACACCTGCAGGGCAGAGAGAAAGTACAGTTTAATTAGATGAGGCAGGTGTTTATCGTCGATTAAAGAACGTTACATCATCATCTTTATCATCATCATCATCATCATCAATCATTATCATAACCAACGGCACCAGCAGCTTATCTCAAAATCATTTTAAAATTAAAACAGGAACGCATAGCTAACATGAGGTGTAAGACATCGTTGCAGACTAATCAATGGTTGTGCAATCAGCTGTGCAACTGACAGAAGCAGGTTCGATCAACCTGGTTCACAACTGCCATCCCTCCTCACACTGGCTAAACACAACGAACTGGGAATAAGTAAGTTTCCTCGCCAGACCTCAAGTGTGGCCAATGTGAGGGCGTGGACGGGACACAGGACGTGAGTACAATGTATCCTCAGGGTTCTTCTGGCAGGGTTTAGTTCTGTGGTGATTATTACATGAACAGGATCAAACCCTTTTCTTGAAAACTAGTTTATAGTACAGTACTAACTAATGTGTTCTAATAGAGGCCACCTTGGATTCGGTGCCTGACTACTGAAAGGCGACACACATAAACGTACACAATTACTTGCTGTGGTATTTTAGAAAACAAAAGACATTAATTTTGCAGAGGCCTCCAGAGACAACCCATCCACACACAGGAATACACGAATGCATGCTTTTAGGTAACACACACACACACACACACACACACACACACACACACACACACACACACACACACACACACACACAAACTATATCGCCTCGTCTTGCTAAAGGCGGGCGATAATGAAGGGTGGGGAGAGATGAGGATAACGCATCAGAGAAGCCGACCGCAAATGTTGGGAAGTGGACGGAAAAGTAAAGGAAGCAGCAGCATGGAGGGCAAGCTGAGTTGGGGTGGAAGTATTTCATAAACATGAGGTGAGGGCAGCCGAGTGGAAAGGAAGATAATGCCCCGCCTCTGTGATATACACACTGCCGGAGGTGGGAAGAAAGAGTTTGCACACACTGCCCTCGCGCAAAGAACAGGGCGGATTATCTGGTACTCTTGAAGCTTATGTTCTCTTCAGTCCGATAACATTATATTCATCACACAACGATCAGACAATAATTTTACTCAGCTTATGGAGGACACGTAGTGCTGAAGAGGGCAGTGAAATCGACATATTACCGACCCAGCTGGATAAGTCTCCCACAAGCTGGATATAATCGTCTGGACACAGAAAATATATGATTAAAAAGACATCTCTGTCAAGCGGTTATAAGATAATCCATTAGACACATACAATTAACGTGTTGGGACTGCAGAATGAAATCAACACTGACCTGCACGTCAATAGTATGGTTCATGGTATTTATCTGATATCTTTATGGTATAGTTACATAACACTTGTACTTAAATATTTCTTACATCAAAGTACAATAAAAATCACATAACATTTGTCAACCAACACGCACTTACAGCAGAATCATCACAAAATAATCTATATATGAGGCCAAACGATTCAAAATAATGGAGGATGTACAACAGACACAGAAGATACTCGTTAATATTACGAATCTGAATATATCAAAGAAATGTCGAATCAATTCAGAAACGCGTTAATTCAGGCAGGAGTCTGGCTGGGTTTCAGTAGCTTTAAAAATTATTGATCTTCCAGCACCCAATGACCATATGTGGATCAATGATGGCAAAGTAAGGATATATATTCAGGCAAAATGGCGCCAGGAAGAAGTCATAGCAACAAAGGCCATGAAATATTCCACAAAACAGGCTTGTCCTGGGTTGCCCTACTTGACCTCTCACCATTCCAGCATCCAAACGCGAGCTGCAGCAATGGTCCTGGCACAAAATGCTGCCCAAATGTTCTCCTTGACATATAACAGCAGCACAGGAGAGTGGCAACAGGTGACCGTGGGAAGTATGGCCATAATATGTTGTGGAGATTTTGTTAAGCGAATGGGAGTTGGGTAGTCAGTTTAATTACATAATAAATGTTTGGGGTACAAAAACAGGAGTTACAAAAATATCAGTGCGTTAACCCTTGGGATCAGATTACTTCTCTTATTTTTCCTCTATCCACAAAAATGTATACCGGTACAGCTTAGGAAATACATCTTACATTACAGGGTTACGGAAGGCTATACCTTACACCACCTGTTAAAAAAGTCTCTCCTGATCCGAATAAAATAGTCTGGGAATAATAGTTATTAAATAAATTACGCATTATGGCTGAAGGTAATCAAAGGAGAGAGGAGTACACGGGTGTCTAACACAAATATCCGCTTCTCGTATGTGGCCTTAATCTTGTCTACAAACTAATTCAGAAGTTACGTATGCCACTAAAATCCTGCTCCTGCTCCTGCTCCTCCTCCTCCTCCTCCTCATCATCATCATCATCATCATCCACTACACTTGCACATATCCTGCCAGCCTGGAGTTACAACCATCATCATCATCATCATCCACTACACTTGCACATATCCTGCAAGTCTGGAGTTACAACCATCATCATCATCATCATCATCATCATCCACTACACTTGCGCATATCCTGCCAGTCTGGAGTTACAACCATCATCATCATCATCACCATCACCATCCACTACACTTGCACATATCCTGCCTGTCTGGAGTTACAACCAATAATCGAATCCCTCCAGTTTCCCAGAACCACTTTAGGAATGGCCTTACATTTTCTCCATCCTTTCTCTCACGATTCGCTTCGCTTCACATTTCTCTCTCTTATCCAGCATTGTCGCCCGACCTTCCTCATCTCCCCCCCCCCTCTCTCTCTCTCTGTTCCCCCGTTTCTCCTATCGTTCTTTTCCTCCTCTCATTTCCTTTTTCATTCTTTCTCCTCCTCCTCTCCTTCCCTTTTCCTCTTGTCATTTCTTCCTCCTCCTTCCTACCGTCACTATCGGCTACGACAAATGAGAGGAGTTTAGGGAACCTGTGCGGAGGGTGAGGGTGTGGGGAGGGTGAGGGTGTGGGGAGGGTGAGGATGTGGGGAGGGTGAGGGTGTGGGAAGGGTGAGGGTGTGGGGAGGGTGAGGGTGTGGGGAGGGTGAGGGTGTGAGGAGGGTGAGGATGTGGGGAGCGTGAGGGTGTGGGAAGGGTGAGGGTGTGGGAAGGGTGAGGGTGTGGGAAGGGTGAGGATGTGGGGAGGGTGAGGGTGTGGACAGGGTGAGGGTGTGGGCAGGGTGAGTGTGTGAGAAGAGTGAGGGTGTGAGAAGAGTGAGGGAATGTAAAGACAATGCATCAAGAAGTAAAAGAGAGGGAGTATATCATGTGTACTCCCTTGACAGTGTTGACTGGAAGGGTTGATCAGCTGGGTGAGTGAGGAAGGGCTGAGTTGATTGACAGGGTGAGTGAGATCCTAGAGGGACCAATCCATAAAGGAAAACACAAACGCACAAACACATATGCTAAGACAGTATGCTCTATCTCTAAATTCGAAATAGCACAATCGATATGTGTACTAATGTGGCACATAAATAAGATATTAATTTCATTTTAACATGATACTTAAACATTTCATTTCAACGGATACAAGATAAGGAATATAATAAGGGGAATGAGAGAACGAAGAAAAAATTTAATCACGCAACTCGAGATAAAAAAACATCACCGACTTTTCTTTCCCCCAATCCTTTCCTTGTACGATCTATCTTTTCACATTTTCACACCCGTTTGGCGCCCCAGTAAAGCTGTATCACAATGCTACAAATCCTACTAAAACCAAGGAGCCACCAAGAACACCATACGGACATCTGCGTAAACATCCTAACATTAAGCTCTTACTAAAGCTGTCACTCGACTGTTCTTCTTTGTGAGGGTCTAATGATAAATGATGCTTGGATGGTATTTGCTTGCTTCATCACACAGACTAATCTTGCAAACCACTATGCAGAATTTCGTTTTCCAAGGTAAAAACCTGATCGTGTGTGCCGGCGCTGACCGGAACTCCCAAAGGGGAGCACCCCCATGTAAGAGGCGGCCGTGCTGGGTCCTACCCTAAGTAAGTCCTGGTCCTGGTGCAGTACTGCCACTATGCAAAACTCTGTTTCCCTAGACGCTCCCAGATGCTCACGGTTGACAAGAAAACGCATTTTATTAGAACCTGTTCCTCTTCCATTCTTGAGAAATACCGCGTCTCATCTACTCTGCGGAGTGGAAAAAGGAGTGTAAATGATGAACCATACAACTTACACCCTTCCTGGTGGATTCTGTATGAGTACAACTTCTTACTGTCAGGTTCCTGGTGACATTATGTCTATTTAACGCTGTCACTACTGGCTGGCGTTAGTTTCTATCGGGTGAGGAAAATCTTAAGCAGTCAGTGGGTTATAAAGCAGATCTATGGAGGATTACAGACGGTAAATGCCAGTGCTTTTTATTCCTTCAGCTTAATGTCTTTTCCGCCTACAGGCACTTCTAAGCTGAATAAAATCGTCCGGTAGCAGCAAACATCAACTAGAAAGAAACGTCATTATAGTGAAAGAGTTAACTTATTACAGCGATAAGGGCTGACAAAAAAAGAAAAGCTTACCGAGTGGAAACAAAAACAACATGAAGTAGAAGGAAAAACAAAACGAAAAGTGGTGACAATGGATGAATGGGCAAGGGAGAGGGAGAAACTGAGGAAGACAAAGCTGTGACGAAGCGAAGGGACGAGAGGGGAGAAAAACAGTTAGACAGAGAGGGGAGGGGGGAGGACAGGAAATAGGAAGGGGAAAAAATGAGGCAGAGGGATGAGGGAAAGAGGACGGGGAAGAGGGAGGGGAACCAGTGAGATAAAACGGGCTGAGGAAAAAGAGTGGCTTCGGAACTGACTTTCCCTTTATGTATTCCAGTATACATGAGAGGAAGAAGGAAATGTAATGGTGTTGATACATCCCTGAATGATGGAACAATATCAAGAAATCGTATGCTATAAAAGTGTTAACATTCACGTTATTTACATTACTGAAAACAAATGGTCGGTTATTTATGGCAATACACAATGGAAACAAATGGAAAACTGTTGGTAAATAACAAAAAAAATTCAATATCGCTTATAACGAGTTAACAAACAATTACTTTGTGTGTAAATGGTCTTTTGTTTATCGCCGTTACAGAGGAAGAAACAAACGGAAAACTTGATAAATCCTTAAACACAGGAGCAACACCGTGCATGTGCAGACGTGTTAACATATAATTCAACTACAGTATTTTGGTGCGGCTAAGTTGTCTCTTATTTTTGTGACCTTACACAAAAGGGGCAAGATATCGGAATCAAATCTAAAGAACACAACATGACGAAAATGAAAACGTAGTCTCATTACTTTATTTTTGTGCAAGAAACAAGTAACCCAAAGTCAAACGGCCACTCCGTACAGGACTATGGCGTCTGGCTATACTGTAAGTCGACAAATAACCTAGTCAACAATTTATCGCAAAGAAGAGAGATCCAGAAGGCCTCATATTAGACAATGCGAAGAGAAAACCCCAAGACAACCCACTATATCGAAAAGGTAAGGATGAAGGGATTTAATTTTGAGGTTAAGCAGCCATACATCAAAGAGTGTAAGGTCAAAGCTGGACCTGTGTGTGGTGTAGTGTACCAGTATTTACTTAATATTTGTCAGCATCTGTTGTGCTTGCCTGTACCAGTTTCTGTTCACTTCAATCCCTCTTTTAATTCCCTCTTCTGCTACTGATATCTTGCTTGGGTTCCTTCCTCAAGCTCTCATTCTCACACTCTCTCTCTCTCTCCGTACCTTTCCCTTCGTAACATAATTCCTTCTCACCCAGCTCTAACTCTTGCCTTTCTTCATCTGCTACAAGTCTCTCCTCCCAACTCTTTTCTCCAAGTTATCAGATCATTTTTAACTTTCTAAACAAGTCCCATTTCTAATGTGAGGCACAAAACTTTCACCATTCAAACACCCAAACATAAAGCACTCGGTCTTATTGCTGGAGAACGTTCCATTTGAGGATTTATTTATTGATTTATGTATTTATTTATTTACTGTCTCATGATTATGCTATTCTGCCTGGCATCCTACTCCAGACAAGAAAATTTGTACTTTCTCTCAAACACCCAAACATAAAGTACTTGGCCATAGTACTGGAGGATGTTTCTTTTCTGGGGTTGTTTCTCTATCTCTGCTAATAATTATGCTATTTTGTCTGCCAACATACTCGAAAGCGAATAATTATAACGCTTATGAATACTGTATTTTATCGTCCTTAAAGCAGGTCGAGGTTTACTACATAACTTAATCCCTTCATCAAGATTCCATCCTCTAGATATCTTGCTGGTGTCAGACAGTGTTATTCAGCTTGGGAAAGCCTGCAGGTGAGGGGATTAAGGATGGCCGTGTCCAACCTCACCAGGGCGATAAATTATTAAAAAGATGAATAAAATACACCCAAGACTGCAAGACTAAAACAGGAATGATGTACTCAAGAGGAAGGCCTAAGGACCATGACAAACGGGTTAGATTCTACCTTGATCTGTACATTCACGACCAACACAGTGCAATCAAATGAATAATAGCAAAGTAGAAACATACACACACACACACACACACACACACACACACACACACACAATGTAGAACAAGGCCATTTCCCAAGCTGAACCCCTCCACCCCGTTCGTACATTTCCCTCTGGATGTAATAATGCAATCTATGCCTCACTCTGGTAAGTTGATGGACGAGTTGTTGGCTCAAGTTGTAATTAGTTTCCAGGTCCAGACACAAGAGCCAAGGCCAGGCCCCAAGGAGCCGCCGTGGTGAAATATTAATGCAAAAATGAGAGACTACAACTTGGAGATCTCAGACACACTTTTGTTACTGGGACTGTGTGTGTGTGTGTGTGTGTGTGTGTGTGTGTGTGTGTGTGTGTGTGTGTGTGTGTGTGTGTGTGTGTGTGTGTGTGTGTGTGTGTGTGTGTGTGAGAGAGAGAGAGAGAGAGAGAGAGAGAGAGAGAGAGAGAGAGCGCAACAAGGTGGTGAGCACCTACTAAGCTGATGAGGATGTGTAAGTAGGTAGGTGAGGGTGGAAAAGATGGGTGTGTAAGAATGAGATTTAGGATGTTTGATTTAAAGTTTGTACTTGTATGAATGAGAAGATAAAAGGATGTGCAAGTGAAGGTGTGTTAGCTTGACGTGATAATGTGAGGGCTGTGGAATGTGAATGGATGGAAAATGTAAGTGAGGAATGTGAAACTAATATGCATGCGAGAAAGTGAGAAAACAAGAGTAACGGTGTGTAGGAGACCCGACGAAGCACAAATGGCATATGAAAGAGACAAATGTTATGGAAGTAAGAAAGAACCTGTAAATTAGCGGGTGAGGGTGGTGGTGGTGGTGGTGGTGATCAACCCCATTCAATCTGACCGAGCAAACCCATGAACCGCAGGCAAGATATCGCCCATGCAGGGCAGTCCTGTGCATTGAACTGGTGTTCCCTTGCGGCTGACAGCGCCATGCGACGCGGGGAAAACTGTGCAGGTTTGGCCCCTGGATGAGCCCCGCATTTGCGAAGCTTCACCCAATTAGCAGTGACACCACTGCAGGCTCCACGACACCCCGTTATCTGGTTGTATGGTTACCACCCAGTGTTGTAAATGGTTTCCCGGGCTACAGGAAACCATTAAGCTTGTCACTCAGTGCAGAGCTACCTGAAGTGGAAAGAACAGTAATGAAGAGACAGGAGGAAAGGGAGATATAGGAAAAGAGGAGGGCAGACAAAGATACAGAATGATAAAGGTAAAGGAAGAAATGGGCAGCACTGTATCAAGTGAGTGGATGGTGTAAACCTCAAGAAGGGTCAAGGTGGTACTGGACAAAAATTTGAGGTGAATGTGGATGAAGGATGAGGTTGGATAAAGGTTGGTTGCAATGTAAGAGTGAGAATATAGGCAGCAAAACTCCAGCGGACGAGCTTGTAAGAGTGTAGCGACAGTATATACGTGGGTGGTTCATGAGGGAAGAGGGGATGTGTATGGAACAGGAAGGTGGGTACACTAATAATTTTAGATTAAAGTGAAAGAAAGATGTTTCGTAACTGAACAGGATGAGGATGTGTAGATGAAAGCGCTGAGATGTAAAATACATCAATTCCTCATGACCACACCACAACTCGTCCCAAATTCACCACTCCAAACCACTGCACGCCACGCTACGCCACATCACACCATATCCATGGCCATCACACCAGACCACTAAAAGCTACACACAAAACCAGACCACGGTAAGCAACACAACATGGCACAATATACCTACACACAGAATAGGCGATACGACTCTGCAGCCACACCAATTATGGGTAGATGTTGTGTCCGTCATCCAGCAGCCTTATACAGTGCCAGGAAAGCTGAGTATTTTAAAACAAATAACTCTTCATGGTGATAATTTTATTCAGCTTAGTTCTATAACATGTGGTTTACCTTAACTCTGAGAACAATTCATATTTACTATACACACACACACACTCACACACACACACACACAAACACACACACACACACACACACACACACACACACAAAGGATCTCCTAGATTCACTGGCGATAGCTGAAAACGTCACATGATCCAGGTGTGTCATAAATACCATTACCGTTAGATTGCTGCAGCAGCGACAGCAGCACATGTGACCATTACATAAGCCTCTTAACTTCGAGGACACATCTATTTCGTTCTCGCCATACTAATTTTATTACATTTAGGGGAGGAGTCTGGAAGTGGACGGATTAAATATAGCCTAAATTAACCCCATATATGATAGGCTCTTTCCTAACTTCACATAAAAGTTTGATGGAAGTATCAATAACTAAATAAAAAAGCATTAGGTTCAAGGGATCAAATCTAACTCCCAGTACTAAATACAGCTTTCAGTATCTTTCCTCGCTAATCACACGCATTACCAACAAGGTTTTCCTTTCATCTATAATCACCGTCACTTCCTGCGTTCCCAGTGTGCCAGACATCCCTCCTGCCCCCACTCTCAACATCCATCCTCTCTCATTCTTATTCCCAACACAACTTCCCTTTCACCCTCACCTCCACAACACAGACGCACCATCTGTGTTCTCTTTTATAGCCCATACATTCTTGCGTTTTACGCTTTCTTTCCACTACCTAAACCAACCATCGTCTTATTTAGTCGCAAGAACTCTGGGTCATTTGGGTTTATTTGCAAAAAGATTTCCAAAGTCCTAAATTACAAAGAGAAATTCCCCCCCCCCCAAAAAAAAAGCCTCTTCACACAAGTAAAACTCATACACTGAGAACATCAATCACAGAATCTGTAAGTGTACCACATGCTTATATGTGACACCGTGATCGTACCATTAATACCACTGACTTCCTTACGCCACAGATTTTCTTAATGGAAATCAGAAACTACAGGGTTTCATAAAACGTTAAGGAAAGAAATAATTCTCTTTTGTAACATGGGTTTCTGGTGTACGCTACCCAAGGCCTCCTCTTCTTAAATAATTTCTCTCTCCTCTCTCAACCCATGTCTTCCCTCCTCCTCCTCCTCCTCCCATTAATTTCCCTTCAGTTTGCACCACAAGGCCCCTTTTTCTCCTAACAGTTGAAACTGTTCTACACTTTCTCTCGCCCGATGCTAAAAGTTTCCACGCGGTTTCGCTGCCCGGCTGTGGGCGTTCCAACTGAACATCACTGATAAAATCTTTTTCCGATACTGGGTAAGTACCGGGGACTCTACAGATCCTGTTTCCAGATCAAGCAAAGAAAGAAAAGGAACTTGTTCCAACGTCGGTATGTTCGCGTCTCTCTCTCTCTCTCTCTCTCTCTCTCTCTCTCTCTCTCTCTCTCAAAACTTCACAATAGGAAATTACCGCATAAAATTCTAATGTCACTTGGGGCTGAACAGTGAAACACGGCAGAATCGTCGTCCTGACTCGGGAGGTCATACACAATACTCTACTTCACTCACGCATCCAAGGCCTGCCTGATGCTTCACAGTTATTGTACACCGCCCCTCCCTCCACCACCAGTCTCCAAGTCTCCCTTCAACACTCAGTATAGGGCAATCAGTGTTTGGTCGGTGGCTGTTTGCTTATGATGTTCACGTCAAACAGCTTTTAAAATATGGGCTTGAAGTTTTGAAAATAGCTACCATATATTTCTACCTTTCTAAGATTTCATTGAAGTGTATTACGAAATGCTTATTATCATGCTATGTATCACTCCCCCATAATTACCTGGGGGAGAGATACTTATAAAAATCCAAAAACCTTCCCACCAATACCGAGGCAAGGTTGATAATTTTACAGAATTATACACCAGGGATGGGTGGCTTTCTGCACAACTCCGAAACGAAAATAGGTGAAGGTCAAAGCTAACTTCTTCAGTAGCTATACTTTTATGTACTTGTGTGTGTGTGTGTGTGTGTGTGTGTGTGTGTGTGTGTAATATAAACTGTCACATATTGTATTAATATATTACAATAATGTTATGATGTATCATGAAAAGTAAAGCAATAAAGGTTGAGGTTTTATAAAATCTTTCCTCTGACACTCTAAATCAACTGTTCTCAAAATCAAATTACTTCGTTCTTGCATGACCCTTAACCGTTCTGCTCTGATTGGTCCAAACTGTATCAAAACCTTGACCTCTGACCTATTGTTTTCTAAAGCAGTAGGTCAACCCACTGGTCGACCCTCAATCCTTCCACCAAGTTTGGTCAATGTCAGATCAAAACTTTGATGGTTATTCTGTTCACAAAGGCACACACGCGTCCGACCTTGACTTCGTGACCTTGCCTTTCCCTGAAGGTTCGTGAAAATAAATATCTTCGTTCTTGCCTTACCTTCAACCCTTGCACAAAGTTTGGTCTAAATCAGACGATAACTGTTAAAGTTGACCTGCCATGTGACCTTCATATCTGCCATGTCTTACGACCTTCGTCTTTGACTGACTGTTTCCAGAAGCGAATTCATTTGTTCTTGCCTGACCTTCAACATTTCCACCAAGTCGGATGCACATGGGATCAAAATTGCTCATGTTGGTCTGTCATGTGATGTAGACCTCTGACCATGTCTTGTGACGGTGGACTGACCGACTGTTCTCAAAATCGAACCCCGTGGTTTTGCCTCACCCTGAACACTTCCTCCAAGTTAGACTAAATCAGACAAGCACTGTTTTGGGCGACTTTGCCATGTGAACTTAGATCTAAAAGTTTTTCATTAGTAAATTCATCAAGGGAAAAGAAAATCTACATAACGTCCACGGGTCCAAGGTATTACTGCATAAAATAAAGTGTATGGGATGTTGTGGCCATACCGGTGGATGGATTTTGCTGACTGCCAAACTCAGAGCCATCACTACGCCACTACTCCAACTCCACGCTGCCACAAAGCCCACCTTTGCTGCCACAAAGCCCACCTTTGCTGCCACAAAAGCCCACCTTTGCTGCCACAAAGCCCACCTTTGCTGCCACAAAAGCCCACCTTTGCTGCCACAAAGCCCACCTTTGCTGCCACAAAGCCCACCTTTGCTGCCACAAAGCCCATCTTTGCTGCCACAAAGCCCACCTTTGCTGCCACAAAGCCCACCTTTGCTGCCACAAAGCCCACCTTTGCTGCCACAAAGCCCACCGTTGCTGCCACAAAGCCCACCTTTGCTGTCACAAAGCCCACCGTTGCTGCCACAAAGCCCACCTTTGCTGCCACAAAAGCCCACCTTTGCTGCCACAAAGCCCACCTTTGCTGCCACAAAAGCCCACCTTTGCTGCCACAAAGCCCACCTTTGCTGCCACAAAGCCCACCTTTGCTGCCACAAAGCCCATCTTTGCTGCCACAAAGCCCACCTTTGCTGCCACAAAGCCCACCTTTGCTGCCACAAAGCCCACCTTTGCTGCCACAAAGCCCACCTTTGCTGCCACAAAAGCCCGTCTCTACTGCCCTAAAAGCCCGCCTCTTCCGCAACAAAAGCCTGCCTCAGAGCTCAGGATTGCGGGGCATAATCCCAAACTGGCTCGTCCGTCAAACTTAGGCAGAGAACGAGTTAACTTCCGTGACGTGACCAATAAAGGCAAATAGTCACCTCAGAGTGTTGTGTGGCCTTGACGGGGCCATCGCTGGGGGTCAGTGTTGTGTGGCCTTGACGGGGCCATCGCTGGGGGTCAGTGTTGTGTGGCCTTGACGGGGCCATCGCTGGGGGTCAGTGTTGTGTGGCCTTGACGGGGCCATCGATGGGGGTCAGTGTTGTGTGGCCTTGACGGGGCCATCGCTGGGGTTCAGTGTTGTGTGGCCTTGACGGGGCCATCGCTGGGGGTCAGTGTTGTGTGGCCTTGACGGGGTCATCGCTGGGGGTCAGTGTTGTGTGGCCTTGACGGGGCCATCGCTGGGGGTCAGTGTTGTGTGGCCTTGACGGGGCCATCGCTGGGGTTCAGTGTTGTGTGGCCTTGACGGGGCCATCGCTGGGGGTCAGTGTTGTGTGGCCTTGACGGGGCCATCGCTGGGGGTCAGTGTTGTGTGGCCTTGACGGGGCCATCGCTGGGGGTCAGTGTTGTGTGGCCTTGACGGGGCCATCGCTGGGGGTCAGTGTTGTGTGGCCTTGACGGGGCCATCGCTGGGGGTCAGTGTTGTGTGGCCTTGACGGGGCCATCGCTGGGGTTCAGTGTTGTGTGGCCTTGACGGGGCCATCGCTGGGGGTCAGTGTTGTGTGGCCTTGACGGGGCCATCGCTGGGGGTCAGTGTTGTGTGGCCTTGACGGGGTCATCGCTGGGGGTCAGTGTTGTGTGGCCTTGACGGGGCCATCGCTGGGGGTCAGTGTTGTGTGGCCTTGACGGGGCCATCGCTGGGGGTCAGTGTTGTGTGGCCTTGACGGGGCCATCGCTGGGGGTCAGTGTTGTGTGGCCTTGACGGGGCCATCGCTGGGGGTCAGTGTTGTGTGGCCTTGACGGGGCCATCGCTGGGGGTCAGTGTTGTGTGGCCTTGACGGGGCCTTCGCTTGGGGTCAGTGTTGTGTGGCCTTGACGGGGCCATCGCTGGGGTTCAGTGTTGTGTGGCCTTGACGGGGCCATCGATGGAGGTCAGTGTTGTGTGGCCTTGACGGGGCCATCGCTGGGGGTCAGTGTTGTGTGGCCTTGACGGGGCCATCGCTGGGGTTCAGTGTTGTGTGGCCTTGACGGGGCCATCGATGGGGGTCAGTGTTGTGTGGCCTTGACGGGGCCATCGCTGGGGGTCAGTGTTGTGTGGCCTTGACGGGGTCATCGCTGGGGGTCAGTGTTGTGTGGCCTTGACGGGGCCATCGCTGGGGGTCAGTGTTGTGTGGCCTTGACGGGGCCATCGCTGGGGGTCAGTGTTGTGTGGCCTTGACGGGGCCATCGCTGGGGGTCGGGGTTCTGTATTTTTTGTCCAGGTTTCAGTTGCTAAGAAAGGTATCGTTAAAAAGGTAACCATTCATGATTTTTTTCTTTTTTTATGATACCCATTAATAACATATTTACCTCAGCTTTTCAAATTTCAGTGCGGGGGTTCTATGTACCGGTATCAGTAGAAGTATATACTATAGAAAAAAAAAAGGGGGCACCTAACACCTTTTATCATTATGGCTTCTACACGATAAGTTCATTTACTTAACACCGAAATCAGTTTTCTTCCATTAAAAAAGTAATGATTTTTACTGATATTACACAAACCACATTCCACACGTCGACTAACTTGACTTCTGCCAAGAGTCAGGGGGACGGCCAAGGCTGGAGGCATTTTGTGTCCTGAGCCAAAATTGGGATATTATCGAGGACGACGTATTTTGCAGACAAAGCGGCTCCTCTCCCGGGCCCGGACAGCTCCTTCACGTAAGGGTCGCTGCCCCGGCCATCACATCTTCCACACAATGTCCTGCTTTAACATTACACCACCACTCCTGCTGAACACCACCACACCTTCAGCAAATATTCTGAGACTGGGACTCAATCGCCACAATTCTCGTGCATAAAAACGAACCATAATTTGTATAATCCAATAAACGTAAAGGCAATGATAATAACTGCATGGAAAATGGTGGGCCTGTGGCTCTAATTTTCTGCTCCCGGTAACAGCACGATCAGAGGCTTTGGTGAGGATGCGGGAGGAAGGAAAGACAAGAGGAGGAGGAGGAGGGGTGGGTGAAAGTGGAGAGAACAAAGTAGGGCAGGAGGAGGCAGGGAGGGCTAGTGGAAAGTAGAGGACGGAAGGAAGAGCTATGATGTACGGGGAGGCAGAGAAAGTACAAGAGAGGTAGGGAGATATGTGGGTATGTAAAAAAAGGAAAGGGAAGGCAGGTAACGGTAGATGAGGTTGGGGAACTGAAGTGAAGAAATCTAAGGGCAGCGAGAAGCAAGAAGAAGTATGGGAAAAACATTGAACTTAGAGTCAAAGCCATAAGAAATGCACGTGAAAGCTGAAGTGGTGAATATAAAGAAATGTGAGAGATGAAGAGAGTAACAGCTGCTTGTGATGCAAGTAAAAGCAGAGGAGTGAGAACTTGTAGCCTAGGACGACAAAATCATATAGCTTTAAGAATTGCAAGTGAAAAGAGATGATGGTAAGTAAAGAAGAAGAGACAGAACGTTAAGAAAATGCAGGTGAAAACAAGAAATGGAGAACAAAAATAAACAACACCGGTAGGAAAAGGATGCCAGAGAGGTAAGAAATGGGAGTGAAAAAATGAAAAATAATAAAAAATGCAATTAAATTAAAGTTGTATAAAGTGAAAGTGAAAGCAGAAGTAGCTGGAACTAAAAGAAATACCGGTATGAAAAAGGATGAGAAAGCAGAAGAGGAAAAAGATATGAGTCACAGGAGGATAAAGGCAGCCAGGTAGAAAATGCAATGTAAAGCAAATAGAGGTGAAGGAAAAATCGAAAAGAAAATGGAAGGGGAAGAAAAACTCAAGCCTCTAAGAAATACAACAGAAAGCAGGAAGTGAACTTCAAGAAAAAGGCATACAACTATGAAAAACAAGGCAAAGTGGGAGATGGAGGTAACAAAAAGGGAAAAGAAAAACGAAGAGAAAGTCAAACCAAAGAAATGCAAATGAAAGTCGGAGATGGTGGAAGTAAGAGAAATATGTATGAGGAAGGGAAAACTGCACAGCCATGGAAGACAAAGGCGGACAGGTAAGGAATGTAAGTGAAAGGAGCGATGCAGTAAGTGGAGGTAAGGAGAAGCTGGTGGAGGAGAAAACAAGGAGGGGGAGCAGCGAGTGGCAGTCTGTTACAAGCTAATGAGGTAAATGCAATGAGGTGGATTTTTCATGAATGTAAAGTAGTTGCACAGATCGTGGTAGAAACACCGAGTGGCCGCCAGTCTGTTTGTTTCTTGTGGGAGATTGGCTCCAGGGTTCAATGTAATTAATAGATATTTCTTAACTGATGCCCAAGTAAATTAAGATTTGCTTTATTTCACAAGAATAATTGCTCGGAGTTGAAAGATCAGTTGTATTTCCATATTTTTATGTCACAAATGAGAACAATAAGAATAGCACTGTTACTCGGTAACAATGTCCAATAACACACTGTAATAATATTCTCCTCCTTCCACTTCCACTTAACGACACACACACACACACACACACACACACACACACACACACACACACACAATACATCAACACCACTACTTATCACTACTGCAGACACCAACTATAACATTAATTCTACCACCAGTACCTAACACCACCACCACTCTCACCTAATCTACAACTAAACCACAAGCATCACCCACACTGCCGGTCCACTACATAACACAGCTGGCCATCACCACCATCATCCCTGCAGCCATCACCACAACCTGACCTCATCACAATAATCATCACCACCTGAATATAATCCCCGTCCCTCCCAAGGCCAGTTACTCAATATTGATGGATTCCAAATTACTACCATCAGTATCTATTCTGCCTTTATCATCCCCGGTCCGTGTCATCTCTTTTTTTTTCCCTCAAGAATATTATTATTATTATTATTATCATCATCATCATCATCAATCATTAATCACCATCATCATCAATCGTCATCATCATCGAAAGGAAAAGTCGTATACCGTCACTTTCAACGATAATCTATATCAGTTTCACCACTGTCAGGGAAGACTTCCTAACACCGCTTTATTGATTTATTTTGTCTATCTTTTCTACTGTATGGATAAATTTTAATAATCAATGTAATTTGCTTTGGTAACATAAAGAATATTAAGTCGCTGAGGAAGAGGTGTTAGGATCGCTGCTAAGCCAACGAGGGAACGGTTTCATGACTGCCAGAATGACATTAGTGTTGATTTCCCCCCGCCCACCAAGAGTGCCCATTGTGCCGCCTTAGCCCGGCCCAAATGACTGGCCTTACTCTGTTAAAATGACGCTCCAACTACCTCTCCTTACACTTGAGGGCCGACTGTGCAATTTAGTTTTATCTGTACCCAAACGAATACTGTAAAGGGTGAGTATATTAGTATGTCGTGGGAGGAGTGATGCAGTAAAGAAATGGCTGGCGTTGCTGTTGTGTTTAGGTCAGCATCCCATTAAATGCTGTATCGGAAAATAAACATATGGACATGAAATACCAACACCAATCAGAAAATTTGAATCCTTCTGCTTTCAAGTGCTGGTGAAGATGTTAGTATTTTTTCTTACCTACTGTCTGACGCCTAATTTCATCTGCTGCTAAATCCACCCAGCCTCACGCCTGCCCTCCTCCTCCCTCTCCTACCCAGCCGTGTTTTTAGGCCACTACACCCCCGCCTGTGCCAGTGGTGAAGCTCAGTACCGGCAGCCACACTGATATTGAGGCTGGTACCAGCGGGTTAGTGTCCTGAGAATGAGCATTGCAAGTCTTTAACTCGTCCATTCCGGTGGCAATACCAGGACCTAATGACTATCACGTGTACAATTAAGGCACAGCATCACAAGTGCCAGCATTATTTGGACGCAGTTAAGTATTTACTGTAGCCCCAAAGTTCCTTGCTAATGTTTATGTCGTTGGGTAATAGATATCGTAGTAAGATGCTGACACTCTCTCTCTCTCTCTCTCTCTCTCTCCCACAGCGCATCAATTTTGCAAAGCCTACTTAACCTGTTTACTGAAAAAAAAAAAATCATATATCATTGTTAGTCACTGTGTGAAATCCTATAACATTTACATAAATATTTCCGTCTTCCTATCCCTTTCCTCTTCATCCTCTCTCGGAATCCATAATGGGGCTCAAAAAAAAAAAAAAATTGTACATCTGTCTTTACCGTATGACGTAAAGTTACTTATAACTGAATCAGCGAAATAAAAACGTTGCAAGACTGGAAGGAAAAAATTCCTTGCATCTTGAAAACTTAATAAAATGATAAGCGTGAGAGACCTGGGAGTGAGAGAGCCTGTAACTACGTAAATGCCAGATGAAAAAAGCATATACTCTCGCCCAGACAAGTTCGTGTGGAGTGAAAGGGAAAAAAATGGTGTGTGTGTGTGTGTGTGTGTGTGTGTGTGTGTGTGTGTGTGTGTTGTCTATAATCACAGTATACCTAATTATAATTCTGGCATAAGTAGCAGCAGGGATACATGTGGGGAAAATAGTTAGGATGCGGAATGTCGAGAGATGACTGCTTGGGTGCGAGACAGTACATGCAAGGTGCTGCTGCTGAAAATATGGAGTGTGAATTTTGACATAAGGCGAAAAAAAAGTATGAGAAGTTTGCTGTTGAATAAGAGGTGGGAATGATGAGGAATATTCCAAGGCGGTAAGTAGAAAGAGGTGCTTGTTTAATGTGGAAGCTGGAGAGAGCCTAGAAATGAGACAAGAAATGAGTGAAATGAGGTAGCCAGGGGAAGCATGGGGAAAACAAAAAGGAGAAGCTAGCGAGATGCGTGGAAAGAAGAACGATAAGGGAGATGGGAAGGGAAAGGCGTGGTGGGGCGTGAAGTGAGGATTAAGAGGCGGGGAGATGGTCGTTGGAAGATGAGGAGGATGTAGGGAAAGGGAGTATGCAGTAATAAGAGGGAAGAGGATGATGGCAGGAGTTGACAGGAAGACAGGACGGTGGGAAGAAAAGGAAAATGCTGTAGTAAGCGGGGGAGGTATCAGGGATGGAGTGGAGACAGACGGAGATAATAATAATGGGGAGAAAGGAGACAGATAGGGAGAGGGAGAAAGATTTGAGTACGAGTAAAGAAGAATAGGGAGAAAACGTTGTGAGACTGAAAGAACAATAAAGGTCTAGAAAGGGAGCAGGATGAGTGTTAATGCAGTGAGCGCAAGTGAGAGGAGGCAGCGAAGAGGAAGTTATTTACATACCAGCTATGCGGAAGTTATTTGCATATCAGTAGGATTCTGCAGGGATCGACGAACCCTCTCAATCCTGCATCATGGACTGGCGAGATAGTATTGTCATGTTCCCATCAACTCTCCCTCATTCAGTTTCAGTTAATCTATAAACTGTCTTTTCATCTCTCTTGCTTAGTAACTGGCCACACACACACACACACACACACACACACACACACACACACACACAAAACCTCCACCCATCCCACAAAAAGGACAATGAGGAGAGCCAAGCCAGGAACAAATCACATACAGAATAAATTACCATGAAATCACTCCCAATTCGACAACAATAGACACTCATCAACTGTGAAATAATCCATACTGACCATCGCTCTGATCCTGCCAGAGAAGGATTAGCTTAGCATCAATAGGGCAGGAAGGAGGTGGGGGAGGGGGAGATGATGTTAGTGGGATAATCTGGTAACTACGCCTGTACAATACTTGCCACCTCTCCCTCTCTCATTACTCCTACCTATTCTGTAACACACTATAGCCTACCCATACACGCCTCACCCCTCCAATAATACACTCTTACTTCACCATCTAGGAAAATAAAAGTTTAAGTAGACTGCACAGACGAACAGTGTGTCCAGTATTATTATTAGTATGAAGCTTCTGAAAAGGCTGTAATTTTTATGTTACAGAGAGAGAGAGAGAAAAATATCAAATCATCCCAAACTTACAATGAAACGGCCACAAATATCAGCTTGACTGATAAAGTTCCAACTTCCTTAATAATCAAATATAAAATGTTGGGAGTGTGTGACCTCGACCACTGACCACTGGCTTCATTTCTTAACGCACTTCCCCCTTCCTCCTCTTAGAAAATTTAAATGTTACCATAAACCTCCAGGCAATCTTCGCTTTTTTGTGATATTAGTGTTTTTGCTGCTGCTGTTTTGTTTTTGGACTCTTGGGAAATGGGTAGCAGGCCTAAGGGGAACCAATTCAATTTGGGGGTTAGCCAGAATGAACTGCATGGTCTATATCATCATCATCATCATTTCTACTGTCACTATGCTGCTTTCATCATAATGTTCAACACCAATGGTACTCTTCACAGGCTGTCTCTATAATCACCTGAACCCGTCTTATGATCACCGGTATCACTTCACTACCAAGAGTATCCTTCCCATGCATCTCACCAACACCACTAGCAATACGGCTCTATTTTTTGTCCTTACTGTTCATAACCTTACTGACACACCTTTATCAACAACAGTTAACCTATACACTACCAAGACTTTTGTGTGTGTGTTCCTGTTTACGCCAGACGATTTCAGTCTCACAAGATACCGCTGGTGGTGAAGGGGTTAATGAAGGTTATATCTGACCCCTCCAGTTCGACTCTCAATCCTAAACTGAATGAAATAGTCTGGAAATAATTACAATAAAGACGTCCTCGGATTGAAGGGGTTAATTTCACTTCATCATCTCCACCAGCAATATCCCAACTTTCCTCACTGTCATTACTCGTCACCAAGTTACCACAACTTTTCCCTTCATCGTCTATCATTTCTATCACCACCACGTCATCTCCACTACCACCTGGCTTCCTCACCACCACGCCACCTAACCTCCATCTACCTCCCACCCAGGGCGTTTTTCCCACTCCACAGCGTGCGTGAAGAATGGGAGAGGTACGGTCTTTTTCCAGGTGGATGATGATTATATGGAGGAAGACAAGAATGAGGATAAGAGTATATATACAAAAAAAAAGTCTACGACCACATTACAGAAAGCTATTTTAGGATTACCTATGGTATTATTTGCGCTTGCATTAGGCCTCTACGTTTCACAGTCGCCTGCTGGGGAACAGAGCTGGACTTTTTTATTTGCGCTTGTCCATTTGGGTAAAAAAATGAACATTTTTATTTTATTTGGGTGCCAGTACATGGATATCACTTCCTTTGGGCGCCCAACATAACCGTACCTCCATGACATATTTGTATTACGAAAATGATATAAATTGCTAGCCTACAAGTTTCTTGGCTTTCATGAACAAAATGATATAAATTGCTAGCCTACAAGTTTTTTGGCTTTCATGAACAAAATGATATAAATTGCTAGCCTACAAGTTTTTTGGCTTTCATGAACAACTTAGGAGAGCATGTGTCAAGATAAGGAAACTCAGACATACGAGCAAGACCTTTAACATGATTTGAGAATGACAGTTTCAGTGATGTGTCCCACCTCCCCCACCCTCCACCAGCCAGTATCATCACCACCACAGTCATTTTCAAGCTGGTCAGACTGCGGAACAATCAATGCTTTCCCCTTCCCTTTGTTCACCCTGCAGTATATTTCTGGGCCTCTATATAACACCGCCTGTTACGGGTTGTGCTGTACGGGAAGATGGGGGATTTTGCCACAATATGATGTATGACTCTGGTAGTGGGCAAGTATAAGTCTGTGCCTCCTCCATCTTCTACCACAGTTCAACACCACACCACCTTACCTAAATATCCACCCCTACCAGTTACTCCACCACCATCACGCTACCTTATCTACACATCCCCTATACTATACCATTCAGTTACCTTAATACTGTCACACACACACACACACAAAACCACCCACTTACTCCACAACAGCACACCACTACACCACCATACGTAAACATCCTTCCCCCTCCACCATCCACTTCACCACTGTCACACTACCTCACCAATCCTTCCTTCCTTCCTCACCACCACCACACCACCTCACCAATCCTTCCTTCCCCACCACCACCACACCACCTCACCAATCCTTCCTTCCTTCCCCACCACCACCACACCACCTCACCAATCCTTCCTTCCTTCCCCACCACCACCACACCACCTCACCAATCCTTTCTTCCCCACCACCACACCACCACCTCACCAAACCTTCCTTCCCCACAACCACCACACCACCTCACCAATCCTTTCTTCCCCACCACCACCACACCATTTCACCAATCCGCCCTTCCCCACCACCACCACACCTTCTCACCAATCCTTTCTTCCCCACCACCACCACACCATCTCATCAATCCGTCCTTCCCCACCACCACACCACCTCACCAATCAGTCCTTCCCCACCACCACCACACCACCTCACCAATCAGTCCTTCCCCACCACCACCACACCACCTCACCAATCAGTCCTTCCCCACCCTCACACACCACCACCACACCAATCCTTCCTTCCCCACCCCCACACACCACCACAACAACCGCTCCCAGGGACCAACAGATTAATGGGTGATCCAGCTCATTAATCTCCCTCCTCACCAACATCCAGGCGTCAAACACCATAAACAATACCAGCCATCTTTTTACTCCCGCAGCTCAGGTTTTTGTCGCTGGCTGGAGCTGGGTCACAGGGAGAAAAATTGGTGATTAGGCAATTAGGCCAAGTCAACACAAGAATTATCCAGACCGACAGCAGTTCAATTCCAACTGTTACAGATTTTTATGAATGAAGGACACTTGTAATTTGGTGCATGGATTTTTTATTTAGGTTAACTGTTTTTCCATCCTCTGTTCGACTTCTCTTAAAAATAAAATGTTCAAGAAACTCAAGATGAGCGATATTTTCCACTATGTTTCGGTTCGTCTACTAATTACGGGGTTCTAAAAATTCAGGTTGATACCAAATGATTTTACCTGAGTACTGTCCAGCTCCTATGCCTCACTTTCAGCTAAGTATATTGGTCTGGCGTTAGATGGAATACAATACTAGAGTTGACCTGACTAT
>NC_137050.1:53330296-53413825 GCF_032717465.1 Coenobita brevimanus
CAGAGACGTTGGTTAATCCATATCAAATAGCTCGATTTCGTTTAATTACCCTGAGGTTGAAAATGTAGTATTGTTCCAGTATCAATAATACAGTTACTACTTGCAGTATATCAGTGGGACTGTTCCGGGGCGGCGAGAACCCTTTGATGCCACATGAGTCTCGCAGGGAATGCAGCTACTGTGTGTGTGTGTGTGTGTGTGTGTGTGTGTGTGTGTGTGTGTGTGCCGGGAAATTCCACCCACTCTGCCGTTCACGCATTTCACCAATTTTACTCTACAGCCAACCTTAAAATTATTGGAAAATATTGTGTGTATGTGTGTGTGTGTGTGTGTGTGTGTGTGTGTGTGTGTGTGTGTGTGTACCAAAAACTCCACACACTCCACCGTCAAAACAATCCACCATTTTTTACTCTACAGCCAAGCTCCCTTAAAAATATTGGAAAATATTGCGGCAGCTTCAAAATCTCTTTTCGAGACTTGCCAAATATACAACGTTAAGAGGATTGAGGGAGGGCCTTGAGTCCCTTAGGGAGGAGGGGGAGGTGTATGTAAGAAGAAAAGGGAGAGAGATGGGACGGGAGGAGGAGGGGAGAAGGAAGCGAAGCAGATGGAGAGGAGGATGTCGGTGGGGGATGGAGGGAGATGGGTAAAGGAAGGAAAAATGAAAGATGGGATAAGGGGTAAGAACAGAGAAGCATAGAAACTGATGAAGAGGTGGAAGAAAAGGCTGGCTGGAGATGGTTTGGGGCAGTGTGGATTATATGTAGGAAGGAACTGAAGGAAGGTAGGATGGGGATGAAGAAGATATAAGGCATGTGCTGGACTGGACGTGGAAAGGATATGTGTGATGGTGTGGATGATTAATAATGAGAGGTTAATGGAATAGGCAGGGGGCTCTAGACAGGGACATACAAACAGAGGGAATTAAACAGGGGAGATAAACTGGGGGAGACAGGCGAGAGGGTTAGACAGGGGATGATGTTATTTGGGGTTAAGACTGAACTGGTTATGCAGATTAGTGTATATGTGAAATGGAAGGCTGAGAGTGGCAGTGAGGGAGATGAGTGTTTACGGTGGCTGAGAAAGAAGCTGGGTAGAACATGAGAATAGGAGGATGAGGGTGGGTATGGCCGGCTCTTGGTAAGACTGGCTCTTGGTTAGGCATTGTTCGTCCACCTCTCTAAAAATTTACGTCTTTTTGCAGCCTATTTCCCTGAACCTCAGTGGCAGGATAAGACAATACTAAGGTCCTATATCCTTTCCATAGTACTTCTTCATGACTAGCAACATATGGTAGTGGAAATGATTTATTACAGCTTAATAGCAGAATAAGACATCACAGCTCTTCATCATTCCCAGCACACCTCTTCGTGACTAGCATCACATCCCAGTGTTCAATATTTGATACAACTCACCAGTACAAATGAACAGGTGGCAATTTACTGGACAAGTTAAAGTTGGACAGAGTATGGCTCACAAAGATAAGGTAAGGTAGAGCGGTAGGGTAGAGGGGAGTGGGAAAGGGAGTGGGATGCATTAGGGCGTGTCCACATGTGTGCTCGAACAAGTCTTTGCAACATGTAACCAACACAATAACGAGCATACTGCAAACATGTTGGGAAACAGTATGTCCAGATCATGTTGGCAACATCATGATGAAGTCTCAGCTGCCTGGTATGGACTTACTTATCCCATCGCCTGTTCTGCCAGTGTTCGAAGCTGCACTGAAAAATGTTTGCATACATCTGTCCAAATACTGCTGCAAACATGTACACGAACATGTTGCCTGCTGTGTTGCCAACATATGTTCGAGGACACGTGTGGACGCGCATTAAGGAATGGGAGAGGGAGAGAAAATGAGCAGTGGGTGAGGGAAAGACAGGGAGAATGAGGAGAGGGAGTGAGAGTGAAAATGAGCGGGTGGAAGGTGGGTGGGAGAGAGGGGGAACGGAAAAGGAAAGACCAAGAGTGAGATGGAGTGGGGAGGGAGGGACAGGTACAAGAGCCTGAGAGATGGTGAGTAAAGGTGGAATTCCAAGAGGCGGTGGCGGAAGGACGAAGTGGGTAAAACTGATGGGTGTGTGATGAACGGGGTGTGGTGAGAGTGTTTATGATGACGGTGTGAGAGTATACCGAAATATGCTGAGAGAGAGAGAGAGAGAGAGAGAGAGAGAGAGAGAGAGAGAGAGAGAGAGAGAGAGAGAGAGAGAGAGAGAGAGAGAGAGAGAGAGAGAATGCAATGAAAAGTAAGAGTGCTTGATGAAGTGTTGGAAATGCAAAGAGAGGGAGTTGGCAGGGGTGATCAAACACAAGGCCAGGGCATCTTTCCATCCACTCTGTTATACTCCCACATATTCATTACTTTGCTAAAAATACTGGTGACGGGAATAATGTTGGGGCCTATTAAAAGCCTCGCCTATGGTGGGTAATTAATTTAAGGGAGGAAAGGGAAGAGGACACAGCTCCCTCGAGGCCCATAGGGAGGAGAGTCATCAGGAGTATGTGTGAGTAGACGTCCATACATGGTGTAGGCAGAAAGACATGGAGGAAGGGGAAAGGGCAGACTGGAGAAAACGTAGAGCAAGGGTACTGAAAATGGTAGGATGTAATGTGCTTGTAAACACCGTAAATGAGTAGGTGCCGCGGGAAGAATATATATACTCCTTTACACATTTCATCACTGAATTGCTTAATATTTCATAACACCTTACTGTATATCAGTGCCAGTCTTATACACCATGACTCCGCTGTTCCCCTCATTCCTATTATATCTCAGGAGACTCATACACTTCCAAATTCACCTAAGTCCCTGCAACTTCCTCTCTTCATTCTGAAGTAACTCAGCATCATGTACAAACAAGACAGTACCCCATCCCCATTCTTTTTTTCCTAAAATTCAAACGTGTCCCCTCGCCGGACTTCTCAGTAAAAAAAAAAAAAAATAAAAAAAAATAAAAAAAAAAAAAAAAAAAATCCATATAATTATATGCATAAATTCACGGCTGCGAAAAAAAACTTTCTCTCCCTACCTTGTCAGGCATATCGTCATTTCATATATTTATTTTATTTATATATCAGCATTTTTTTTTTTTCGATCTCAGTTCAGAACTTATCTTCGATATATTCTCCACAGTTGCTGACACACACACACACACACTATCTATCTATTGCCAGAAGCCTGAATCCCGTAAGTGGTGGCCACAAACAAATCGCCTCCATGTCGCTCTGTCCCCCTGCCATTTCACTGTCCCTTTTCCCCGCATCACACACCCCCCTTCTCTCATATACCTCTCCACTCCATCCCTCCATCTCATCCCTGGCACTCCCCCTCCCTCACCCCCTCCCATCTCAATCATATACACTCTCCATCCTCTCTACATGGCCAAACCACCTTAATGTGTTTCTCCTAACGCTTCCTATCCACATCTACATCCACACCATAACACTCCTTCACTTCCTCATTTGCCAGTCTGTCTCTCCACATGTGACACCATATGCTCCTCTCAAATAACTCATTTCACACACACACACACACACACACACACACACACACACACACACTTAAAATTACTTGCAGCCAGACAAACACAGACTGACGGAAGGAATTATTTCCTTCCTCTCCATACTGCCTCTCTCATAACCTCTCTCCCAGCGCCTCTCACTACGCTCGCTGCACAGAGAGTTGTAAAATTCATAACTATATATATATCATATATATATATATATATATATATATATATATATATATATATATATATATTTTCCTGACAAGCACAGGGTAAGTTGCTGTGAAAAAGCCTAAACATACTTGGGGATGCCAGACGTGGAAAGCCCTTCAAACCCAGAGAAAATATATATAAAGTATGAAGGACCTGGAAAACGATGTTTATTTCATTCCTTGTAGTATAAAAATGTCCATAAACTGGAATAAAAGTGTAGTGTTCAGAATATCAAAGCTCTTGGCCAGCAGTGACCTACAACCAGATTATTTACGAAACACAAAATTCTGTTTTTGTATGATCCTCTGAAAATGTATTTGAAAAGCGTGCCGAATTGCGAAGCAGAATTCCAGGTTAACATGTTTGCTGACTTTTCATGCTGTCTGCAATTATTCAAAGTGCCAGCAAGACTTATTGAAAAAAAGAAAGAAAGAAAGAAAGAAAGAAAAGGTCGCTGCTGCGGATAGAAGCAAAGATGAAAGACCATGCAAGGTTATTCAGCTGGACTTATTTTTCTGATGCTGTCCCTGTTTTATGTGCAGCGCTTCACGGCACTGCACGATTTTAACCACTGGAGTACAGGGAATGTAATGAATGTGTGTGTGTGTGTGTGTGTGTGTGTGTGTGTGTGTGTGTGTGTGTGTGTGTGTGTGTGTGTGTGTGTGTGTGTGTGTGTGTGCGTGCGTGCGTGCGTGCGTGTATCAATTCTCTCTGGTGTGTGTGTGTGTGTGTGTGTGTGTGTGTGTGTGTGTGTGTGTGTGTGTGTGTGTGTGTGTGTGTGTGTGTGTGTGCGTGCGTGCGTGCGTGCGTGCGTGCGTGCGTGCGTGCGTGCGTGCATCCGTGCACTCTTTTCTCAATATAGATTTTACACGCGTGCGTGCGTGCGTGTGCGCGTGTCCGCGCGCTTTTTTTTTTTTTTTCAATATAGATTTTACACTTAAAGAGGAACTGTCTTTCTGCTCTTCTCGTATATAGCATTATAAACTTTCCAGAATATACTTACCTAAGTTTATAATACCGGTAATATGTTTCCACGACAGACACCTGAGGAGACCAACACCAGGAGACCAACACCAGAGGAGACCAACACCTGAGGAGACCAACACCTGAGGAGAACAGTGTTGATATCCTGTGACCACTACGAAAAGAAAGATGCGTCAAAGGACAGTGACTGCCGACGAGTGGCTGATAAACTGACTGATTATAAAAACTTAAACAAAGCGACATGATACATATTAATAAATACTTTATAAACACGTGAAACGGACAGAACAAAAAACTGATAAAACTCCAGTATCCGGTAAAAGAGTAGTTACTGATAATACAAGTGAGTGATACAGTGACATGATAAAACAAAGTGAATGACAAGTGAATGATGAATAAAAGTGACTGATTACAAAACGTGATGAAAAGTGATTAAAGATACAGAGGAAAGCAAAGTAATTAGTAATTTAAAAAAAAAGTGGAGACAGAGTAACAGGCGAGAAAAAAGTAAAAATTGACTGATGATAAATGGAACACTGAACTGACCGAAAATCTGATATACTCTGCAATACTACTTCCAGCGACCACACAAAAATTATTATAGTTTCAAAAATAAAAATAATAACAACAATAATCATGTGAGGTAACTCGAATACAAAAGTTATTTACGCTGTAAGTCCATAAGTAATTAATTGCACAAAAGAAGGTCCAGAAGTGAAACAGTGGAAAATAAATAAGAAAATCAAATATTAAGTGATAAATCAGAGAAAGAAACGTTGTGACTGGTTTAACTTAGGCATCAGAACAAACAATAAACTAACAAATATCATAAGCTGAGTTTGTGCGCAGATGATGAGACTGTTTGTACAATGGATGAAAAAGTGAACAAGTGAAAGAAATTTGATAAACGAACAAAAGAAAGAAGCAGAAGAACCTGGAAAACACCAACCAATAAGAAGGAAGATTAAAAAACAAAAAATTGGCTAAATGAAAATATCTGGACAGGGGACACCATAACACCAAAGAAGTGACGACAAAATAATCAAGAGGTGGGGAGATGAGAAGTAGACAGGTGAGGAAAAACACGCAAATAAGTTAGAAAAAGAGAAAAAAAATATTAATGACTAGGTGGAAAAGTAAATTCAGTCTAAACGGAAAGAAAATAAAGGTGAGAGAAAGGAGGAAATAACTGGGAAAAAAGTGATATTACGGTGTGAAGGAGAAGAGGACGACAGTAATGTTGGCAAACGCTGTCATTGCTCTGTACATCCCACTGGACCAGGATCTACTGTACAATGGCGAGTACTTAAACAACACGATAAATGTAACACAAATATCTATACTTTATATTTCCAGACATTATATTTCAGAGAGAGAGAGAGAGAGAGAGAGAGAGAGAGAGAGAGAATCAAACTAAGCCAAGGGGTATTTTCTGTATTATGCACCGACCCACACTAACGCCCGCAGTCTTGAAACTGAGGGCAAGGGTTACCCTTCCCGCACCCCGCTGGAAGTGGCAGCTCACACCTTCAACTTAAGTGGTAATCTTGAAAGCGTGAGAGCGCACCCCTTCGTGTGGGTAGGCGCCGCAAACAGTTGGTAGCCCTGATTAATTTATAAATTTAAAATCTTATTTAAAAAAAACATGTATGACAGTTTCTAAAATTCACATACAGTATAATCTCGTATTGTTAGCAGTTCTTACCTTTTTTATCATTAGTCTTGCATTTGTTCTTGAATACTCTGTTTAAGAGTATGCATACAGTAAATTATCCACCCACGGTGTACACCTACGTCCGCATGTTGCACTACATCCACCCATGGTGTACACCTACGTCCGCATGTTGCACTAAATACACCCACAGTGTACACCCACGTCCGCATGTTGCACTACATCCACCCACGGTGTACACCTAAGTCCGGCTGTTGCACTATATCCACCCACGGTGAACACCTACGTCCGCATGTTGCACTATATCCACCCACGGTGTACACCCACGTCCGCATGTTGCACTACATCCACCCACGGTGTACACCCACGTCCGCATGTTGCACTACATCCACCCACGGTGTACACCCACGTCCGCATGTTGCACTATATCCACCCACGGTGTTGGCTACACCTACGTCCGCACGTTGCACTACATCCACTCACGGTGTACACCTACGTCCGCATGTTGCACTACATCCACTCAAGGTGTACACCTACGTTCGCATGTTGCATTACATCCACCCACGGTGTACACCTACGTCCGCATGTTGCACTACATCCACCCACGGTGTACACCTACGTCCGCATGTTCCACTACATCCATCCACGGTGTACACCTACGTCCGCATGTTGCCTGCATTTACTTTTCACCTTTGTTTTCGTCTCGTAAATTAACCATCTCCGGAGAAGCGGTGAAGTCTTTTTAAACCGATAAAAATATTAAATGCTTATTTTTCTCTTTATACGATGTTTTTATCATTAAATTAAACTTATCACACACACCATACGGTCCTACAAATTCTACATAGTTTTCTTTGCATAAGGCTACTATATTGTGACGAAGGGGCATGCGAAGGGGTGCTATGAGACTCCCCGTGGATTCCAGTAATATGAGAACTTGTCATATCAAACAAAGCAATACTGCTGTTTTAAGTTGTGTACAGTACGTAATTACATCAGCAACAACTAGAGGAATATTACAGTACAGAATAGCTGTTTCAACAAGGATCAGTTTCAGGCACAGGCAGTACTGTTTAGCATACATTAGTCCCTTCCTTACGATGACATCAATTTAATCAGGCTACCACCAGACGCTTTAATTAATTTAAAAACCACCTCTACCAGTAAAGGGGTTAATGAAGGCTATATCTAATCACTCTAGCACACAACGTCTCTCCAATGCTGAGTAAAATCGTCTAGGGACAGAAAGAATCAAATAGATGCCACCGTAGTGAAAGGAAGCGGTGAGGTGACTGATTCAATGTTTACAAACTTTCTTGAGCTTAAGTTGTGCATAAGATGATCTGGTTACGCTTTTATCTTCACTCAAGTACCATACACTGTACACCTACACCAGAGTAAATATTAAAGCTAAATAAAAGGAAAGCACATCAGTTTCTGAGTGTAAACAATTATCCTTTAAAGTGGCTGAGAACACTGATATATACAGATCAAGGATGAAGACACAACCACTTCCACTTCACCTCACCATCGTCACACATCCAATGACTATAATGCTCCTACGCTTCCCCACTGATGTCTCGTACAACTCAAGAATGATATTAAGAATGAGGATGGTCATATGATTAGCCCTTTCAATCTGAGACAACTTTTTCCATTCTGTTTTACTATTTACATACATACCACCTTTTATAGCTTAAGATGAAGAAATTCCCAGTCGGAAGGGTTAGGCACAACTTTAATTAAATCCTTCACTCACAGAGCCTACTCATATCAACGAGGCTACTTAACTTGTCTCGAGGTACAAAAGAAGTAACCGTATGGAAGAGTCAGTACAAAGTTGTCCCGCGTGAACTAGATCCATCATCAGTCCCTGCCTTATACATTCAATAAAAAAACAGTTAATGTACATTCCACACGAAACACTCTGATACCACAGACGATGGATACTGTAAAATGCACACTGGTCAAGTCCCCACGCTCGTACACCAATGTTCATGAGGATGCACTATACTGCTTGCTAGTGACTTTTTTATACTTATCCAAAGTAGTAGTATTATACCGGTACCCACATTTACATGAAAAGATTATTTTCTTGAGACACAACGAGCTACATTAATAATTTATAATACCATGAAAACTCTCCTGCGCAACAGTTTTTGATCACGTGTACCATCACGCCTCTTGACTGACTAAATATATTTTTAAGCTGAACAGCTGGATTCAGTTATTTCCCATTTCATTCCTGTTTTCATCAATCACCTAGTCACCTCAACCAATGGCTTCTCTCTGCTGTTACCTAATCCAGCATTCTTAGTGCATGTAGTGATTTTAAGGCTGGAATAAACGTCTCGGAATTTAATATACGAACAGGATTACAACGTTCTGAAATGCCTGGTTAATCTCTCCTGTGACAGAACATTATTTACAGATGCCTTGGAGTAACGCCGTTAAGGAAATAACACGACAGTCATTGCCCAATCCCGACTATTAATGCCAAGTGTGACAGTTTCAAGTTATATAAATTTATTTCTTGGAGGACCGCGATATATATACTGACAATGGAATCTATGAAACGTGCCAAATATATGTACCTACTTTCGACAAAGACTATATACGCTTACTTATATCTATCTATCTACTGTATCTATTGCCAGACGCCATAATCCAGTACGGGGTGGCCATTGGACTCTGAGTTATTAGTTTTACAGAGGCACTAACTCTCCACCAACCTACTTGACACGTAGGGAGCACGTATGGTTTGGTTATATGGTTACCACCCAGCGTTGTAAATGGTTTCTCGGCTTACAGGAAACCATTTGGTTTGTCACTCAATGTAAAGCCACCTGTAACGGAAAGAAAAGCAATAAGTAGTGACAGAAAAGATGGGAGAAATAGGAAGAGAGGAGGGTAGGCACAGAAAAAGAATGATAAAGGCTAAAGAAGAAGTAGGCAGCACTACATCAAGTGAGTGGATGATGGTCGCCTTACTTAATATAAACAAATATTTCTGTTATCTCCGCTAACTTAAGGTTGATCTTTACGACGGTCGTCAGTATTAATAATATATTCAACGATGTCAAGACTTCCCTGTTCAACGATATCAAACTTTTTCTCTATATAAATGTAAAATTTGAGGGTCTTGGCGCAACTAATTTGTATGCACATCAATACAAAATAAATTGATTACGAATCAGAGTCTTTATCCAGTCATACAATAACATTTCTGGCACTTACCTTGAACAAATGAACATGAGATATTGCAGGTAAATGTATTAAATATGAAAAAATTAATGTAAAACAAAATTCTATTGTGTCTTCGAAAGTGTTTAACTGAGACGTGGTATTAATAGAAGCAAGAGTTGTCTGATTAGCTGTACATTTGTGGTGGTCTCCATGGAAACTTAAACTTTAAAAAAATGACTGTAGTCTTTTGAAATCTAACTGTAAAAAAAAAAAAAATGTGTCGTGTACTCACCACTGTTGAGATTCTCCTCCAGCGGGATGAGCAGAGCAATCACCACGGTTACCACCATCTTCACTCATTTCTCTGCCTTGTTATTTTTCAAGGATCACCTTTGGAATTTTTATCACTTCACAATAATAACGTTTCATTTGGCTTAATTTTTCTATGGAAGCTGTTATTAATGCCGATACTTTCGTTATAAGTACTTATAAAATGTCAACGTCTTATAAAGAGTGTCTACTATTTCTGAGAATCACTTTCAAAATCACCTCGTTTCTCTCAAGTCATAATGTATAATATCGAATTAGTCAGTACAAACATTTTCAAGAAAAGTCACTGGCATTTAATGTTTGATGTTCCAGATCAGAGGAGTCTTAAGTTTGCTTCTATTTTATCAGAGTCTGGTGCCTGGTAGAACAGTTCACAGTAATTTTTCTCAAGAGTGTTTCAGGTATTCTTTCAAGCATATTATTGTTATTAGTTTTTCTCAGGTATTTACACAATTTAACTCTTAATATGACTGGAACACTTCAGAATTTTCCTCTGGCTAAAGCTACACTTCTTGTACAGGAACATCCTCTATATCAAAAGATTATCTACACTTAACAGCGACACAGAGATGCAGTAATGTTTCCTGTCACTAATAATTTGGGTTCAAGTTAAAAGTTTGCAGGAATCGTGTGTCAATGGGTTGTTTCTGCACGCCCCGGGTGGCGAGGTGTGTGGTGACGTAGTGGTGTGCGGTGACAGGATGTGGTGTGGGGTGATGTGATGTGGAGTGACGTGACGTGATGTGGTATGGGGTGACGTGACGTGATGTGGGGTGATGTGACGATGTGGGGTGACGTGGTGTGGTGAGGTGATGTGGTGTGGTGTGAGGTGATGTGGTGTGTTTGGGGTGACGTGGTGTGGTGGGGTGTGACGTGGTGTGCGGTGACGTGACGTGGTGTGCGATGACGTGACGTGGTGTGGGAATGACTTGGTGTGGTGTAGGGAGTGTTCAGCACAGCACGGAACACTAAGTCGCACACAAGAACACTTCCGGCAGTACTAAACTGTCCACTCAAGGAACAGTCACGCGCGGACTCGTTTTTATTGGCTGGAGTTTCTTCTGGCGGCAGCCCAGGCCACCGTCCACTTGGCCACACCTGCAGGGCAGAGAGAAAGTACAGTTTAATTATATGAGGCAGGTGTTTATCGTCCATTAAAGAAAGCTGGATCATCATCATCATCACCCTCCTCTGTTCTTTTCCTCGCCCTCCTTTTTTCGTTTACTTCATTATCATCACCACAGTAATACTGCTTATCTTTATCATCATCATCATTTTACCTCAAATTCAGTTTCGGATTAAAACGTGATTGTATAGCTAACAAGAGGTAAAAGACATCATTTCCAGCCCCCGTTGCAGACTAATCAATGGTTGTGCAATCAGTAATGCAATTGACACCAGCAGGTTCGATCATTCTGGTTCACAATTGCCATCCCTCCTCACACTGGCTAAACACAACGAACTGCGAATAAGTAAGTGTCCAGTGTGAGGGCGTGGACGGGACACAGGACTTGAGTACAATGTATCCTCAGGGTTCTTCTGGCAGGGTTTAGTTCTGTGCTGATTATTACATGGACAGCATTAAACCCTTTTCTTGAACACTGGTTTATGGTGCAGTATTAAGGTGTTCTAATAGAGGCCACCTTGAATTAGGCGCCTGACTACTGAAAGGCGACACATATAAACGTATACAATTAACTGCTGGGGTATTTTATAAAACAAAAGACATTATATTAATTCTGTAGAGGCCTCCAGAGACAACCCATCCACACACAGGAATACACGAATGCACGTTCGTAGATCACACACACACACACACACACACACACACACATACACACATACACACACACACACACACACACACGATAATTAATGTTGGAAGAGATGAGGATAACGCATCAGAGAAGCCGACCGCAAATGTTGGGAAGTGGACGGAAAAGTAAAGGAAGCAGCAGCATGGAGGGCAAGCTGAGTTGGGAGGGAAGTATTTCATAAACATGAGGTGAGGGCAGCCGAGTGAAAAGGAAGATAATGCCCCGCCTCTGTGGTATACACACTGCCGGAGGTGGGAAGAAAGAGTTTGCACACACTGCCCTCGCACAAAGAACAGGGCGGATTATCTGAAACTCTTGAAGCTTATGTTCTCTTCAGTCCGATGATAGTATATTCATCACACAACGATCAGACAATAATTTAACTCAGCTTATGGAGGACACGTAGTGCTGAAGAGGGCAGTGAAATAGACATATTACCGACCCAGCTGGATAAGTCTCCCACAAGCTGGATATAATCGTCTGGACACAGCAAATATATCATTAAAAAGACATCTCTGTCAAGCGGTTATAAGATAATCCATTAGACACATACAATTAACGTGTTGGGACTGCAGAATGAAATCAACACTGACCTGCACGTCAATAGTATGGTTCATGGTAATTATTTGATATCTTTATGGTATAGTTACATTACACTTGTGCTTAAACATTTCTTACATCAAAGTACAATAAAAATCACATAACATTTGTCAACCAACACGCGCTTACAGCAGAATCATCACAAAATAATCTATATATGAGGCCAAACGATTCAAAATAATGGAGGATGTACAACAGACACAGAAGATACTCGTTAATATTACCAATCTGAATATATCAAAGAAATGTCGAATCAATTCAGAAATGCGTTAATTCCGGCAGGAGTCTGGCTGCGTTTCAGTAGCTTTAAAAATTATTGCTCTTCCAGCACCCAATGATCATATGTGGATCAATGATGGCAAAGTAAGGATATATATTCAGGCAAAATGGCGCCAGGAAGAAGTCATAGGAACAAAGGCCATGAAATATTCCACAACACAGGCTTGTCCTGGGTTGCCCTACTTGACCTCTCACCATTGCAGCATCCAAACGCGAGCTGCAGCAATGGTCCTGGCACGAAATGCTGCCCAAATGTTCTCCTTGACATAAAACAGCAGCACAGGAGAGTGGCAACAGGTGACCGTGGGAAGTATGGCCATAAACAGTTGTGGAGATTTTGTTAAGCGAATGGTAGTTGGGTAGTCAGTTTAATTATATAATAAATGTTTGGGGTACAAAAACAGGAGTTACAAAAATATCAGTGCGTTAACCCTTGGGATCAGATTACTTCTCTTATTTTTCCTCTATCCACAAAAATCTATACCGGTACAGCTTAGGAAATACATCTTACATTACAGGGTTACGGAAGGCTATACCTTACACCACCTGTTAAAAAAGTCTCTCCTGATCCGAATAAAAGAGTTTGGGAATAATAGTTATAAAATAAATTACGCATTATGGCTGAAGGTAATCAAAGGAGAGAGAGGAGTACACGGGTGTCTAACACAAATATCCGCTTCTCGTATGTGGCCTTGATCTTGTCTACAAACTAATTCAGAAGTTACGTGTGCCACTAAAATCCTGCTCCTCCTCCTGCTCCTCCTCCTCCTCATCATCATCATCCGGTACACTTGCGCATATCCTGCCAGTCTGGAGTTACAACCATCATCATCATCATCATCATCATCCACTACACTTGCACATATCCTGCCAGTCTGGAGTTACAACCATCATCATCATCACCATCCACTACACTTGCACATATCCTGCCAGTCTGGAGTTACAACCATCATCATCATCATCACCATCCACTACACTTGCACATATCCTGCCTGTCTGGAGTTACAACCATCATCATCATCATCATCACCATCCACTACACTTGCACATATCCTGCCTGTCTGGAGTTACAACCATTAATCGAATCCCTCCAGTTTCCCCGAACCACTTTCGGAATGGCCTTACATTTTCTCCATCCTTTCTCTCACGATTCGCTTCGCTTCACATTTCTCTCTCTTATCCAGCATTGTCGCCCGACCTTCCTCTTATCTCCCCCCCCCCCTCTCTCTCTCTGTACCCCCGTTTCTCCTATCGTTCTTTTCCTCCTCTCATTTCCTTTCTCATTCTTTCTCCTCCTCCTCCTCCTCTTCCCTTTTTCTCTTCTCATTTCTTCCTCCTCCTTCCTACCGTCACTATCGGCTACGACAAATGAGAGGAGTTTAGGGATGCTGTGCGGAGGGTGAGGGTGTGGGGAGGGTGACGGTGTGAGGAGGGTGAGGGTGTGGGGAGGGTGAGGGTGTGGGCAGGGTGAGGGTGTGGGCAGGGTGACGGTGTGGGGAGGGTGAGGGTGTGGGGAGGGTGTGTGTGTGGGCAGGGTGAGTGTGTGGGGAGAGTGAGGGTGTGAGAAGAGTGAGGGTGTGAGAAGAGTGAGGGAATGTAAAGACAATGCATCAAGAAGTAAAAGAGAGGGAGTATATCATGTGTACTCCCTTGACAGTGTTGACTGGAAGGGTTGATTAGCTGGGTGAGTGAGGAAGGGCTGAGTTGATTGACAGGGTGAGTGAGATCCTAGAGGGACCAATCCATAAAGGAAAACACAAACACACAAACACATATGCTAAGACAGTATGCTCTATCTCTAAATTCCAAATAGCACAATCGATATGTGTACTAATGTGGCACATAAATAAGATATTAATTTCATTTTAACATGATACTTAAACATTTCATTTCAACGGATACGAGATAAGGAATATAATAAGGGGAATGAGAGAACGAAGAAAAAATTTAATCACGCAACTCGACATCAAAAAACATCATCGACTTTTCTTTCCACCAATCCTTTCCTTGTACGATCTATCTTTTCACATTTTCACACCCGTTTGGCGCCCCAGTAAAGCTGTATCACAATGCTACAAATCCTACTAAAACCAAGGAGCCACCATGAACACCATACGGACATCTGCGTAAACATCCTAACATTAAGCTCTTACTAAAGCTGTCACTCGACTGTTCTTCTTTGTGAGGGTCTAATGATAAATGATGCTTGGATGGTATTTGCTTGCTTCATCACACAGACTAATCTTGCAAACCACTATGCAGAATTTCGTTTTCCAAGGTAAAAACCTGATCGTGTGTGCCGGCGCTGACCGGAACTCCCAAAGGGGAGCACCCCCATGTAAGAGGCGGCCGTGCTGGGTCCTACCCTAAGTAAGTCCTGGTCCTGGTGCAGTACTGCCACTATGCAAAACTCTGTTTCCCTAGACGCTCCCAGATGCTCACGGTTGACAAGAAAACGCATTTTATTAGAACCTGCTCCTCTTCCATTCTTGAGAAATACCGCGTCTCATCTACTCTGCGGAGTGGAAAAAGGAGTGGAAATGATGAACCATACAACTTACACCCTTCCTGGTGGATTCTGTATGAGTCCAGCTTCTTACTGTCAGGTTCCTGGTGACATTATGTCTATTTAACGCTGTCACTACAGGCTAGCGTTAGTGTCTATCGGGTGAGGAAAATCTTAAGCAGTCAGTGGGTTACAAAGCAGATCTATGGAGGATTACAGACGGTAAATGCCAGTGCTTTTTATTCCTTCAGCTTAATGTCTTTTCCGCCTACAGGCACTTCTAAGCTGAATAAAATCGTCCGGTAGCAGCAAACATCAACTAGAAAGAAACGTCATTATAGTGAAAGAGTTACCTTATTACAGCGATAAGGGCTGACAAAAAAAGAAAAGCTTACGGAGTGGAAACAAAAACAACATGAAGTAGAAGGAAAAACAAAACGAAAAGTGGTGACAATGGATGAATGGGCAAGGGAGAGGGAGAAACAGAGAGATAAAGCTGTGACGAAGCGAAGGGACGAGGGGAGAGAAAAACAGTGAGACGGTGGAAGGGAGGAGGATGGGGAAGAGGGAGGGGAAAAAGTGAGAAAGAGGGATGGAGGAAGGAGGACAGGAAATAGGGAGGGGAAACAGCGAGACTGACGGGTGAGGGAAGGAAGACGGGGAAGGGGGAGGGGAAACAGTGATATGACCTGGGTGAGGAAAAACAGTGGCTTCGGAACTGACTTTCCCTTTATGTGTTCCAGTATACATGAGAGGAAGAAGGAAATGGAAAGGTGTTGATAAATTCCTGACTGACGGAACAATTATCAAGAAGTAGTATGCTTTAAAAGTGTTAACATTCACGTTATTTACATTACTGAGAACAAATGGTCAGTTATTTATGGCAATACACATGAAAGGAAGAAATAAAAGGAAAAGTTAGTAAAAAAAAAAATCAATATTGTGTATAATTAGTCAAGTTAATACACAAGTCAATTGCCTTCCTGTGTACTCGCAAATGGTTTTTTTGTTTATAGCAGTTACAATGGAAGAAACGAACTGGAAACTGTTGAGAAATCCATGAAAACACGAGCAACACGGCGCATGTGCAGACGTGTTATATAAAAGAATTGTTTCGGTGCGGCCAAATTGTCGTCTTGTTTAAGAGACCTTATACAAAAGGAGCAAGATATTAGAGTCAAATTTAATAATACAAAATGACGAAAAAGAAAACGTAGTGGAATTATTTTATTCTTGGCAAGAAACAAGTAACCCAAAGACAAACGGCCACCCCGTACAGGTTTAAGGCGTCTGGCTATAGGTAGACAAATAACACAGTCAGCAGTTTATCGCAAAGGATAGAGATCCAGAAGGCCTCATATTAGACAATGCGAAGAGAAACCCCAAGACAACCCGCTATATCGAAAAGCTAAGGATGAAGGGATTTAATTTTGTGGTTAAGCAGTCATGTCAAAATCTGTGTAGTGTACCAGTTTATACTTGATATTTGTCAGCATCTGCTGTGCTTGCCTGCGCCGGTTTCTGTTCATTTCAGTCCCTCTTTTAATTCCCTCTTCTGCTACTGATATCTTGCTTGGGTTCCTTCCTCAAGCTCTCATCTCTCTCTCTCTCTCTCTCTCTCTCTCTCTCTCTGTACCTCTCCCGTCTTAACCTCATAAATTCTCACTCAGCTCTAACTCTTGCCTTTCTCCATCTGTTACAAGTCTCTCCTCCCAGCTCTCTTTTCTCTAAGTTATCAGATCCTTTTTCACTTTCCAAACAAGCCCCATTTTTCGCATCTGAGGCACGAAACTTTCATATTTCAAACACCCAAACATAAAAAACTTGGTCTCATTACTGGAGAACGTTCCCTTAGAGGATTTATGTTTATTTTTGCCTCTGATAATAATTATGCTATTCTGTCTGCCATCCTACTCCAGACAAGAAAATTTATACTTTCTCTCAAACACCCAAACATAAAGTACTTGGTCATATTACTGGAGGATATTTCTTTTGTGGGGTTGTTTATCTATATCTGCTAAATAATTATGCTATTTTGTCTGTCACCATACTCGAAAGCGAATAATCATAACGCTTATGAGCACTGTATTTAAGCGTCGTTAAAGGAGGTCCAAGTTTAGTACGTAACTCAATCCCTTCATTATGATTCCATCCTCTTGATATTCTTGCTGGTGTCAGACGGTGTTATTCAGCTTGGGAGAGCCTGCAGGTGAAGGGATTAAGGATGGCCGTGTCCAACTTCACCAGGCCGATAAATTAGTAGAAAGCTGAATAAAGTAAACCCAAGACTGCAAGACTAAAACAGGAGTGACGTATTCGGGGTGAAGGGTTAAGAAACATGAAAAACGGGTTAGATTCTGCCTTGATCTGGACATTCACGACAAACACAGACATACAGTGCGATCAAAGGAATAAGTCACGTAGTAACACACACACACACACACACACACACACACACACACACACACACACACACACAAAAGCACAATTCCAATAACAAAAGTGAGTGTGTCTGTGAGAGCTCCAAGTTCAGTCTCTCATTTTTGCAGCAATATTTCACCACGGCGGCTCCTTGGGGCCTGGCCTTGGCTCTTGTGTCTGGACCTGGAAACTAATTACAACTTGAGCCAACAACTCGTCCATCAACTTACCAGAGTGAGGCATAGATTGCATTATTAGATCCAGAGGGAAATGTACTAACGGGGTGGAGGGGTTCTGCTTGGGAAATGGCCTTGATCCACGGTGTGTGTGTGTGTGTGTGTGTGTGTGTGTGTGTGTGTGTGTGTGTGTGTGTGTGTGTGTGTGTGTGTGTGTGTGTGTGTGTGTGTGTGTGCGCGCGCGCGCGATGGTGTACTGTAGGTGTGGAACCGAATGTGTGCGAGTGAATGTGGTTATAAGACATTCACTAACACCTCTACTAGTGATGCCATGCTAGTGAGTGTAAGCATAAAGGCTTTTAGTAATACCCTAATTAGTGAGGGTGTTTGGGTCTGACTGTCAGGATGTGAGGGAATGCTGGAGTGTGGGAGTGTGTGTGGCCATGTAGGCTTTCATTAATATCCTCAATAGTAAGGGTGTAAAGGTACGGCAGTCAGGGGATGCATCTGATAAGAGTGTGGGAGTAATTATGGGATTGTTAGCTCTGCCGTAAACAACAGCACAGCACACCACACCAAATCTGTGTTACTGCCACCACCCGCGCTGCTGCCAATCTCCACTACAACTTCAATCGTCTTCTGTATTTTTCCTGGTTTAAGGTTGAGCCAGTTGGGTGAGCGGAGAGTTGGTGCTTGGTGCTGTGGCTGGTGGATTTGGCAGGCGTGGTGTCTCATCAGTTCTCGTAGAAGGCAGCGGAGTGGGCTACGGGATGTGGGAGTGAGTGTATATGGGGTGTGAGTGTGGGTGGACTATTGGTGAAACGGTAAGAATGTGGGAGTGGATAATAATCTGGTTAGGTGACTATGTGAGTGAGAGGGTGAACGTGTGCGACTAACAAGGTGATGAGAAACTAGAGAGAGGCTGAGGATGTGTCAATAGGCGGGGCAGGGTGGAAAAGATGGGTGTGTATGAATAAGGGGGAGGTTGTGTGAAATTACCTTTAAGTGTGTATTAGATGACAGGTTGTAAATGGAAGGTGTGTTCGTGTGACGTGATAAGAAGGGCTATGGAATGTAAATGGAAGGATGAAAAGGGTGTGTGAGGATGAATATCAAATACTGATTGTGTCCTAGAAAAGGGGAGCATGAATGGGTGACTGTGCAGGAGACGCGATGAAGAAGCAGTGGAGTATGAAAGACTGAAGTTACGTGAGAAATAACGGACTTGTAAACGAACGTGTGAGGATGTAAACCTGAACTGTTAGGAAGAAATAAGAAGTTGTGAATGTGGATGAAGCATGAGGCTGAGGAAAGGTTGGTTTGAACGTAAGGGGGTGAATACTGGCAGCAAAACTCAGGGAAACGAGACGTTTGTAAAAGAGGAGCGACGGTACGGGGTCGGATCATGAGGGAGAGAGGATGTGTATGGAATAGGAAGGTGGGTATATTAATCCTATAAGAATAAAGTGAATGAAAGAAAAACGTTTCGTACTTGAACAGGGTGAGGATGTGTGGATGAAGGCGTTGATATGTGACTCCGACCAATACCTAGCATCACCACGCCACAACACATGTTCCAAAAACACCACTGCAAACTATTACATGCCATGCCACACCACACCATACCATATCCTGACCCATCACAGCAGACCACTACAAGCAACACCATCTCCCAACGCACAAAACTAGACCACTATAAGCAACACAACACGCCATAATGTGCCTACACACAGAATAAGCGATACGACTCTGCAGCTACGCCAATTACGGGTAGATGTTGTGTCTGTCACCCACTAGTCTTATACAGTATCAGAAAAGCTGAGCATTCCAAAATAGTAAACAAATGTTCATGGTCTTAATTTATACTGTTTAGTTTAACGGAGAAGTTAATGAAATGTTTTTATTCACCATATTCTACACACACACACACACACACACAATGTATACGTGCACACATAACGCTGCCAAGGCTCGAAGTTTTCCCAACAATCTCACCGAATCACTGGCGACCGCATAAGAAATGACATGATCAAATGGTGCCATAAATACCGTTTTCTTATCAGCTGCAGCAGCAGCACAAGTGGCCTAATTACATAAGCCCCTTCACTTCAAGGACAAATTTTAGCTTACTTTTTCGCTGTCACCATACTAGTTTTATCTAATTTAGGGGAAGAGGGATTAAATATAGTCTTAATTAACCCCATATATGAGGCTCTTTCCTAACTTCACATAAATTGGATGGAATTATCAAGAACTTATAAAGAAAAAAAAAAAGGCAATGGATTAAAGGGATCAAGTCTTCAACTCAACACTAAACACAGTTTTCATTATCTTTCCTCTCTAACCACACGTAGTACCAACACGGTTTTCCTTTCCTCATCTATAATCCCCTTCACTCCCTGTGTTCCCAGTGTGCCAGCCGCCCCTCCTGCCCCCACTCTCAACATGCATCCTCTCTCCCTCTTATTCCCAACACAACTTCCCTTTCACCCTCACCTCCACAACACAGACGCACCATCTGTGTTCTCTTTTATGGCCATCACATTCTGGCGCTTTACGCTTTCTTTCCACTACCTAAACCAGTCCTTGTGGTATTTAGTCACAAGAACTCTGGGTGATTTGGGTTTATTTGTAAAAACATTTCCAAAGTTCTAAAGTACAAAGAGGAATGAAAAAAAAAAAAAAAAAGTCACAAAAGTAAAACTCTCAAAATATATACAGTACTGAGAACATTAATCACATAATCTACAGGTGTACCAAATCCATATAAGTGCTACCGTGTCCGTACCATTAATATTATTGTAATTTTTATGCCAATGATTCTCGAGTGCAAATCAGACACTACAGGATTTCATAAAACGTTAATGGGGAAAAAAATCCTCTTTCGTAACATGAGTTTCTGGTGTACGGAACCCAAGGCCTCCTCTTCTTAAATAACTTCTTTCTCTCTCCTCTCGCAACCCGTCTTCCTTCCTTCTCCTCCTCTCATTAATTTCCCTTCAGTTTGCTCCCCAAGGCCCCTTCTCCTCCAAACAGTTGAAACTGTTCTACACTTTCTCTCGCCTGATGCTAAAAGTTTTCATGCGGTTTCGCTGCCCGGCTGTGGGCGTTCCAACTGAACATCACTGATAAAATCTTTTTCCGATACTGGGTAAGTACCGGGGACTCTACAAGTCCTGTTTCCAGATCAAGAAAAGAAAGAAAACGAACTTACTCCAACGTCGGTATGTTCGCGTCTCTCTCTCTCTCTCTCTCTCTCTCTCTCTCTCTCTCTCAGAAATCTACAATAATCACATCATTAAATTCTAATGCCACTTGAGCTGAACAGTGAAACACGGCAGAATCGTCGTCCTGACTCGGGAGGACATACACAATACTCTGCTTCACTCACGCATCCCAGGCCTGCCTGATGCTTCACAGTACACCGCCCCTCCCTCCACCACCAAGTCTCCCTTCAACACTCAGTACAGGGCAATCAGTGTTACACCCGCTTCCTTTTCCAAAATTTCCTTTAAGTGTATTACGAAATGCTTATTATCATGCTATGTATCGCTGCCCCAAATAATAATATAAATAACCAAAAACCTTCCCACCAATACCGAAGCAAGGTTGATAATTTTACAGAATTATACACCTGGGATGGGTGGCTTTCTGCACAACTCCGAAACTAAAATAGGTGAAGGTCAAAGCTAACTTCTTCAGCATACTTTATGTACCGTTCGTACGTACACGTGCGTGCGTTCGTGTGTGTGTATGTGTGTGTGTGTGTGTGTGTGTGTGTGTGTGTGTGTGTGTGTGTGTGTGTGTGTAATATAAACTGTCACAGATTGTATTAATAATAAATAATGTTATGAAGTATCGTGAAAAGTAAATCAATAAAGGATGAGGTTTTGTAAAATCTTTGCTCTGAGACTCTCATCTTCCACCAAATGTTTTCAAAATCAAATTACTTCATTCTTGCATGACCCTTAATCGTTCTACTATGACTGGTCCAAACTGTATCAAAACCTTGACCTCTGACCTACTGTTCTCGAAAGCAGTAGGTCACCCCACTGGCTGACCCTCAACCCTTCCACTAAGTTTGGTCATTATCAGATCAAAACTTTGTTATTCTGTTCAATCACAAAGGTACACACGCGTCTGACCTTGTCTTCGTGACCTTGCCTCCTGAAGGTTCTTATAATTACATCTCTTGTTCTTGCCTTCCCCACAACCCTTCCACCAGGTATGGCCTAGGTTAGACGAAAACTGTTAAAGTTGACCTGCCATGTGACCTTCATATCTGACATATCTTGTGACCTTCGCCTTTGATTGACTGTTTTCAGAATCGTATTCATTTGTTCTTACCTTCAACACTTCCATTCTTGCCTTACCTTCAACACTTCCATCAAGTCGGGTGCACATCGATCAAAACTGCTCAAGTTTACCTGTCATGTGATCTACACCTTTGACCTTGCCTTGTGACGGTGGACTGACTGGCTGTTTGCAAAATCGAACCCCCTGGTTTGCCTCACCCCAGACACTTCCTTCATGCTAGGATTAAATCGGACAAGCATTATTTTCGGCGACTGTGCCATGTGAACTTAGTTTTAAAAGTTTTTCATATGTAGAGTTAAGGGGAAAAGAAAATACATACAAGGTCCAGGGGTGCAAGGTATTAATGCATAAAATAAAGTGTATGGGATGTTGTGGCCATACCGGTGGATGGATTTTGCTGACTGCCAAACTCAGAGCCATCACTACGCCACTACTCCAACTCCACGCTGCCACAAAGCCCACCTTTGCTGCCACAAAGCCCACCTTTGCTGACACAAAAGCCCACCTTTGCTGACACAAAGCCAACCTTTGCTGCCACAAAGCCCATCTTTGCTGCCACAAAGCCCACCTTTGCTGACACAAAAGCCCACCTTTGCTGACACAAAAGCCCACCTTTGCTGCCACAAAGACCACCTTTGCTGCCAGAAAAGCCCACCTTTCCTGACACAAAGCCTGCCTTTGCTGCCGAAAAGCCCATCTTTGCTGACACAAAAGCCCGCTCTTCCGCAACAAAAGCCCGCCTCTGAGCTCAGCACTGTGGGTCATAATTCCAAACTGGCTCGTCCGTCAAACTTAGGCAGAGAACGAGGTAACTTCCGGGACGTGAGCGGCGCGGTACTCTGACCAATACAGGCTAATAGTCACCTCAGGCCAGAGTGTTGTGTGGCCTTGACGGGGCCATCGCTGGGGGTCAGTGTTGTGTGGCCTTGACGGGGCCATCGCTGGGGGTCAGCGTTGTGTGGCCTTGACGGGGCCATCGCTGGGGGTCAGCGTTGTGTGGCCTTGACGGGGCCATCTCTGGGGGTCAGCGTTGTGTGGCCTTGACGGGGCCATCGCTGGGGGTCAGCGTTGTGTGGCCTTGACGGGGCCATCGCTGGGGGTCAGTGTTGTGTGGCCTTGACGGGGCCATCGCTGGGGGTCAGTGTTGTGTGGCCTTGACGGGGCCATCGCTGGGGGTCAGTGTTGTGTGGCCTTGACGGGGCCATCGCTGGGGGTCAGTGTTGTGTGGCCTTGACGGGGCCATCGCTGGGGGTCAGTGTTGTGTGGCCTTGACGCGGCCATCTCGTGGGGTCAGAGTTGTGTGGCCTTGACGGGGCCATCGCTGGGGGTCAGTGTTGTGTGGCCTTGACGGGGCCATCGCTGGGGGTCAGTGTTGTGTGGCCTTGACGGGGCCATCGCTGGGGGTCAGTGTTGTGTGGCCTTGACGGGGCCATCGCTGGGGGTCAGTGTTGTGTGGCCTTGACGGGGCCATCGCTGGGGTCAGTGTTGTGTGGCCTTGACGGGGCCATCGCTGGGGGTCAGTGTTGTGTGGCCTTGACGGGGCCATCGCTGGGGGTCAGTGTTGTGTGGCCTTGACGGGGCCATCGCTGGGGGTCAGTGTTGTGTGGCCTTGACGGGGCCATCGCTGGGGGGCAGTGTGGTGTGGCGTTGTCGGGGCAGTCGCTGGGGTCAGTGTTGTGTGGCCTTGACGGGGCCATCGCTGGGGGTCAGTGTTGTGTGGCCTTGACGGGGCCATCGCTGGGGGTCAGTGTTGTGTGGCCTTGACGGGGCCATCGCTGGGGGTCAGTGTTGTGTGGCCTTGACGGGGCCATCGCTGGGGGTCAGTGTTGTGTGGCCTTGACGGGGCCATCGCTGGGGGTCAGTGTTGTGTGGCCTTGACGGGGCCATCGCTGGGGGTCAGTGTTGTGTGGCCTTGACGGGGCCATCGCTGGGGGTCAGTGTTGTGTGGCCTTGACGGGGCCATCGCTGGGGGTCAGTGTTGTGTGGCCTTGACGGGGCCATCGCTGGGGGTCGGGGCTCGAGTTGCTGTTAATGATATCGGTAAAAAAGTAACGATTTATGATTTTCTTTTACGATATCCCTTAATAAGATATTTACCTCAGCTTTCCACGTTTCAGAGCGGGGATTCTACTGTATGTATCAGTAAGAAGTGCTGTAGAAAATAAGAGGCATCTAACATCTTTTATCATTATGGCTTCTTCACGATAAATTTATTTACTTAACAACGAAATCAGTTTTCTTCCATTTAAAAAGAATGAATTTTACTCAAACCACATTCCCGACTTGGACTAACTTGACTTCTGCCAAGAGTCAGGGGGACGGCCAAGGCTGGAGGCATTTCGTGTCCTGAGCCAAAATTGGGACATTATCGAGGACGACGTAGTTTGCAGACAAAGCGGCTCCTCTCCCGGGCCCGGACAGCTCCTTCACGTAAGGGTCGCTGCCACGGCCATCACATCTTCCACACAATGTCCTGCTTTAACATTACACCACCACTCCTGCTGAACACCACCACACCTTCAGCAAATATTCTGAGGCTGGGACTCAATCGCCACAATTCTCGTACATAAAAACGAACCATAATTTGCATAATCCAATAAACGTAAAGGGAATGATAATAACTGCATGGAAAATGGTGGGCCTGTGGCTCTAATTTTCTGCTCCCGGTAACAGCACGATCAGAGGCTTTGATGAGGATGCGGGAGGAAGGAAAGACAGAGGATGCGAAGGAGAGGTGGGTGAAAGTGGAGAGAACAAAGGAGGGTAGGAATTGGCAGGGAGGGCTAGTGGAAAGTAGAGGACGGAAGGAACAGCCATGGAGACGTAAGGGGAGGCACAGAAAGTACAAGAAAGGTAGGGAGATATGTGGGTAGCTAAGTAAAGAAAGGAGAGAAAAGACAGGCAAAGGTAGACGATGGTGGGGAACTTAGTAGAGAAATCGAAGGGCAGCGAGAAATAGGAAGAAATATGGGAAAAAGATTGAACTTAGAGTCAAAGCCATAAGACATGCATGTGAAAGCAGGAAGTGGTGAATATAAAGAAATGTGAGAGATGGAGAGAGTAAGACCTGCTAGTAATGCAAGTAAAAACAAAAGAGAAAATGAGAACTTATAGGAACTGAAAATCACAGAAGTCTAAGAAAAGCAGGTAAAAAAGATGATGATGGTAAACAAATAAAGAAGAAGAGACAACGTTAGGAAAATTCAGGTGAAAGCAGGAAAAATGGAGGAAAAATTAACAATAGGAAAAGGAAGCCAGAGAGGTAAGAAATGGTAGTGAACGCAAAAAATTATGAAAAATAATTAAAAAAAAAAAAAGAACAAAATAAAAGCTGTATAAAGTGAAAGTGAAGGCAGAAGCAGCTGGAAGTATAGGAAATGCGTAAGAGGAAGAGAAAGAAGGGGAAAAAAATATATATGTCAGAGGAGGAGAAAGGCAGCCAGGTAGAAAATGCAAGGTAAAACAAATAGAGGTGAAGGAAAAAGCGAAAAGAAAATGGAGGGGGAAGAAAAAGTCAAGCCTTTAGGACATGCAAGAGAAAGCAGGAGGTGGACTTAAAAAAAAAGGGCATATGAAAAACAAGGCAAAGTGGGAGATGGAGGTAGATAAAGAGAAAAGAAAAAGGAAGAGAAAGTTCAACCCAAAGAAATGCAAGTGAAAGTAGGAGATGGTGGAAGTAAGAGAAATATGTATGAGGAAGGGAAAACTGCATAGCCATGGAAGACAAAGGCGGACAGGTAAGGAATGCAAGTGAAAGGATAGATGCAGTAAGTGGAGGTAAGGAGAAGCTGGTGGAGGAGAAAACAAGGAGGGGGAGCAGCGAGTGGCAGTCTGTTACAAGCTAATGAGGTAAATGCAATGAGGTGGATTTTTCATGAATGTAAAGTAGTTGCACAGATCGTGGTAGAAACACCGAGTGGCCGCCAGTCTGTTTGTTTCTTGTGGGAGATTGGCTCCAGGGTTCAATGTAATTAATAGATATTTTTTAACTGACGCCCAAGTAAATTAAGATTTGCTTTTTTTCACAAGAATTATTGCTCGGAGTTGAAAGATCAGTTGTATTTCCATGTTTTTATGTCACAAATGAGAACAATAAGAACAGCACTGTTACTAGGTAACAATGTCCAATAACACAATGTAATAATGTTCTCCCCCTTCCACTTCCACTTAACGACACACACACACACACACACACACACACACACACACACACACACAATACATCAACACCACTACTTATCACTACTGCAGACACCAACTATAACATAACTCTACCACCAGTACCTAACACCACCACCACTCTCACCTAATCTACAACTAAACCACAAGCATCACCCACACTACCGGTCCACTACATAACACAGCTGGCCATCACCACCATCATCCCTGCAGCCATCACCACAACCTGACCTCATCACAATAATCATCACCACCTGAGTATAATCCCCGTCCCTCCCAAGGCCAGTTACTCAATATTGATGGATTCCAAATTACTACCATCAGTATCTGTTCTGCCTTTATTATCCCCGGTCCGTGTCATCTCTTTTTTTCACTCAAGAATATTATTGTTATTATTATTATTATTATCATCATCATCATCATCAATCATTAATCACCATCATCATCAATCATCATACCGTCACTATCAACGATAATCTATATCAGTTCCACCACTGTCAGGGGAGACTTCCTAACACCGCTTTTTGATTTATTTTGTCTATCTTTTCTACTGTATGGATAAATTTTAATAATCAATGTAATTTGCTTTGGTAACATAGAGAATATTAAGTCGCTGAGGAAGAGGTGTTAGGATCGCTGCTACGCCAACGAGGGAACGGTTTCATGACTGCCAGAATGACATTAGTGTTGATTTCCCCCGCCCACCAAGAGTGCCCATTGTGCCGCCTTAGCCCGGCCCAAATGACTGGCCTTACCCTGTTAAAATGACGCTCCAACTACCTCTCCTTACACTTGAGGACCGACTGTGCAATTTAGTTTTATCTGTAGCCAAACGAATACTGTAAAGGGTGAGTATATTAGTGTGTCGTGGGAGGAGTGATGCAGTAAAGAAATGGCTGGAGTTGCTGTTGTGTTTAGGTCAGCATCCCATTAAATGCTGTATCGGAAAATAAACATATGGACATAAAATACCAACACCAATCAGAAAATCTGAACTCCTCTACTTTCAAGTGCTGGTGAAGATGTTAGTATTTTTTCTTACCTACTGCCTGACGCCTAATTTCATCTGCTGCTAAATCCACCCAGCCTCACGCCTGCCCTCCTCCTCCCTCTCCTACCCAGCCGTGTTTTTAGGCCACTACACCCCCGCCTGTGCCAGTGGTGAAGCTCAGTACCGGCAGCCACACTGATACTGAGGCTGGTACCGGCGGGTTAGTGTCCTGAGAATGAGCATTGCAAGTCTTTAACTCGTCCATTCCGGTGGCAATACCAGGACCTAATGACTATCACGTGTACAATTAAGGCACAGCATCACAAGTGCCAGCATTATTTGGACGCAGTTAAGTATTTACTGTAGCCCCAAAGTTCCTTGCTAATGTTTATGTCGTTGGGTAATAGATATCGTAGTAAGATGATGACTCTCTCTCTCTCTCTCTCTCTCTCTCTCTCTCTTCCATGCCAATGTTTATGTCGTTGGGTAATATCGTAGTAAGCTGCTGACTCTCTCTCTCTCTCTCTTTCACAGAGTACAGTCTCCATTTTGCAAAACTTATTTAACCTGTTTATTGAAAAAAAGTCAATCTCTCTCTCTCTCTCTCTCTCTCTCTCTCTTTCTCCCCCCCCCCCCGCAGCGCATGGTATCAATTTTGGAGCCTGATGAACCTGTTTACTGAAAAAAAAAAAAATCATATATCATCGTTAGTCACTGTGTGAAGTCCTATAACATTTACATAAATATTTCCGTCTTCCTATCCCCTTCCTCTTCATCCTCTCTCTGAATCCATAATGGGGCTCAAAAGAAAAAAAAAAAAAAAAAAAAAAAAAAAAAATGTACATCTGTCTTTACCGTATGATGTAAAGTTACTTATAACTGAATCTGCGAAATAAAAACGTTGCAAGACCGGAAGGAAAAAATTCCTTGCACCTTGACAACTTAATAGCTGAAAAGCGTGAGACCTAGGAGTGAGAGAGCCTGTAACCACGTAAATGCCAGATGAACAAAGCATGTACTCTCGCCCAGACAAAAAGTTCGTGTGGAGTGAAAGGGAAAAAATGAAGGTTGAGTGTGTGTGTGTGTGTGTGTGTGTGTGTGTGTGTGTGTGTGTGTGTGTGTGTGTGTGTGTGTGTGTGTGTGTGTGTGTGTGTGTGTTTTGTCTATAATCACAGTATACCTAATCATAATTCTGGCATAAGTAGCAGCAGGGATACATGTGGGGAAAATAGTTAGGATGCGGAATGTCGAGAGATGACTGCTTGGGTGCGAGACAGTACATGCAAGGTGGTGCTGCTCAAAATATGGAGTGTGATTTTTGACATAAAGCGAAAAAAAAGTATGAGAAGTTTGCTGTTGAATAAGAGGTGGGAATGATGAGGAATATTCCAAGGCGGTAAGTAGAAAGAGGTGCTTGTTTAATGTGGAAGCTGGAGAGAGCCTAGAAATGAGACAAGAAATGAGTGAAATGAGGTAGCCAGGGGAGGCGTGAGGAAAACAAAAAGAAGCTTGCGAGATGTAATGTGGAATGAAGAACGATAAATGAGATGGGAAGGGAAAGGCGTGGTGAGGCGTGGAGTGAGGATGAAGAGGCGGGAAGACGGGCGTAGAAAGATGAGGAGGATGTAGGAAAAAGGGAGTAAGCAGTAGTAAGAAGGAAGAGGATGAGCGTAGAAGCTGACGGGGCGACAAGACAGTGAGAAGAAAAGGAAAATGCTGTAGTAAACGGGGGAGGTATTACGCTTGGAATGGCGACAGACAGGGAGATAATAATAAAAAGGAGAAAGAAGACAGACAGGGAGAGGGAGAAAGATTTGGGTACGAGTACAGATGAACAGGGAGAAAACGTTGTGGGACTAAAACAATAAAGGTCTAGAAAGGGAGGAGGATGAGTGTTAAAGCAGAGAGCGCCAGAGAGACCAGGCAGCGAAGAGGAAGTTATTTACATACCAGCCACGCGGAAGTTATTTGCATATCAGTAGGATTCTGCAGGGATTGACGAACCCTCTCAGTCCTGCATCATGGACTGGCGAGATAGTATTGACATGTTTCAGCATCTCTCTCTCGTCCACTTTTGGTTAATCTATAAACTGTCCTTTCATCTCTCTTGCTTAGTAACTGGCCACACACACACACACACACACACACACACACACACACACACACACACAAAACCTCCACCCATCCCACAAAAAGGACAATGAGGAGAGCTAAGCCAGGAACAAATCACATGCAGAATAAATTACCATGAAATCGACAACAACAGACACTTATCAACTGTGAAATAATCCTTACTGACCATCGCTCTGATCCTGCCAGAGAAGGATTAGCTTAGCATCAATAGGGCAGGAAGGAGGTGGGGGAGGGGGAGATGATGTTAGTGGGATAATCTGGTAACTACGCCTGTACAATACTTGCCACCTCTCCCTCTCTCATTACCCCTACCTATTCTGTAACACACTATAGCCTACCCATACACGCCTCACCCCTCCAATAATACACTCTTACTTCACCATCTAGGAAAATAAAAGTTTAAGACAGACTGCACAGACGAACAGTGTGTCCAGTATTATTATTAGTATGAAGCTTCAGAAAAGGCTGTAATTTTTATGTTAGAGAGAGAGAGAGAGAGAGAGAGAGAGAGAAATCAAGTCTTCCCAAACTTACAATGAAACGGTCACAAAAATACGCCTGACTGATAAAGTTTCAACCTCCTTAATAATCAAATAAAAAATGTTGCAAGTGTGACCTCGACCTCTGACCTTTGGCTTCATTTCTTAGAACATCTCTTCCCCCCCCCCCAGAAAATTTAATGTTACCATAAACCTCCAGGCAATCAACGCTTTTGGTGATGTTTGATGTTAAGGTTTTGTTGTTTTCGCTGTTGTTGTTGTTGCTGTCACTTGTTTTTGTTGTTGTTTTCTTGGGACTCATGAGAAGGGGGCAGCTGGCCTAAAGGGAGTCAATTCCATTTTGGGGGCTAACCAAAATCGTCTGCTTGGTTTATATCATCATAATCACCATTACCATCATGACCATAAACTACTTCTTCATCGCCATTACTATCATCATCATCATCATCATCATCATAGCAGCAGCAGCATGTTCTTTAATGCCGGTGCTGTTCTTAGAATGCCGTCTAGTCACCTGAATTATAACTATCACTTCACTGTCATCACTACCATTCATATGCATCTCGCCACTACCACTTTTTTACTAGTGTTTTTTACTAGTGTTTATATTCTTACCATCGATACCAGCTTCTTTATCAACATCACCACTAGCCTCTTTACTACAATATTTCTTTTAATTCCTTACTTCTCTTCGAAGAACCCCCTGATAGTAAACGGTTTAATGACGGCTTTATTCCTCCAGTTCGACGTCTCAATCCTGAACTGAATGAAATCGCCAAGAGATAAGAATAAGAATAAACACGTCCTCGGGTTGAAGGGGTTAATTTCCCTTCATCATCATCACCAGCAATATCCCAACTTTCCTCACTGTCATTACTCGTCACCAAGTTACCACAACTTTTCCCTTCATCGTTCATCATAGCTATCACCACCACTTCATCTCCACTACCACCTGGCTTCCTCACCACCACTTCATCTCCACTACCACTTGGCTTCCTCATCACCACTTCATCTCCACTACCACCTGCCTTCCTCACCACCACTTCATCTCCACTACCATCTGGCTTCCTCACCACCACTTCATCTCCACTACCACCTGCCTTCCTCACCACCACTTCATCTCCACTACCACCTGCCTTCCTCACCACCACTTCATCTCCACTACCATCTGGCTTCCTCACCACCACTTCATCTCCACTACCACCTGCCTTCCTCACCACCACTTCATCTCCACTACCACCTGCCTTCCTCACCACCACTTCATCTCCACTACCATCTGGCTTCCTCACCACCACTTCATCTCCACTACCATCTGGCTTCATCACCACCACTTCACCTCCAAAACCATTTGGCTTCCTTACCACCACTTCATCTCCACTACCATCTGGCTTCATCACCACCACTTCACCTCCAAAACCATTTGGCTTCCTCACCACCACTTCATCTCCACTACCACTTGGCTTCCTCATCACCACTTCATCTCCACTACCACTTGGCTTCCTCACCACCACTTTATCTCCACTACCACCTGGCTTCCTCACCACCACTTCATCTCCACTACCACTTGGCTTCCTCACCACCACTTCATCTCCACTACCACCTGGCTTCCTCACCACCACTTCATCTCCACTACCATCTGGCTTCCTCACCACCACTTCATCTCTACCACCTGGCTTCCTCACCACCACGTCACCTAACCTCCATCTCCTCCACCTTCTCTACCTTACCTCCCACCCAGGGCGTTTTTCCCACTCCACAGCGTGCATAAGAGTGGGAGAGGCACGGTCTTTTTCCAGGTGGATGATGATGATGATGATTATATGAAGGAAGACAAGGAAGAGATTAAGAGTATATATTAAAAAAAAAAAAAAAAAAAAAATTCTACAGACAGATTACAGAGAACGATTTTAGTATTAACTATATTATAATTTGCGCTTGCACTGGGCCTCTAGGTTTCTGTTGGGGAACAGAGCTGGACTTTTTTATTTGCGCTTGTTCATGTGGGTACAATATATACATTGTTTTTATTTCATTTGGGTGCAAGTACAGTATATCACTTCCTTTGGGCGCACAACATAACCGTACCTCCATGACATTATCTTGCGTCTGGACACTCTTGTATGACGAAAATGATATAAACTGCTACAAGTTTTTAGCTTTCATGAGCTTAGGAGTTCATGTGTCAACATGAGAAAACTCAGATATATGAGCTGGACCTTTAAAACATCAGAGAAGGACAGTTTTAGTGATGTGTCCCACCTCCGCCACCCTCCACCAGCCAGTTTCATCACCATCACAGTCCTCTTCAAGCTGGTCAGACTGTGGGACAATCAATGTTTTCCCCATCCCTCTGTTCACCCTGCAGTATATTTCTGGGCCTCTACTGTATATAACACCGCCTGTTAAGGGTTGTGCTGTATGGGAAGCCTGGGATTTTGCAAAAATATGCTGTATGACTCTGGCAGTGGCCAAGTCTAAATCTGTGCCTCCTCCATCCTCTACCACAGTTCACACACCACCACATTACCTAAATATCCATCCTTACCAGTTGCTCCACCACCATCACGTTACCTTACCTATACATCCCCTAAACCATCCAGTTACCTTATTACTACTACTACTACCACACACACACACACACACACACACACACACACACCATCCACTTATTCATTACTACCACGTCACTACAACGTAAACATCCTTCCCCCTCCACCACTCACCACACCACCACCTTACCACCTCACCAATCCTTCCTTACCCACCACCACCACACCACCTCACCAATCCTTCCTTCCCCACCACCACCACACCACCTCACCAATCCTTCCTTCCCCACCACCACCACACCAAACCTTCCTTCCCCACCACCACCACACCACCTCACCAATCCTTCCTTCCCCACCACCACCACACCACCTCACCAATCCTTCCCTCCCCACCCTCACACACCACCACCACATCACCTCACCAATCCTTCCCTCCCCACCCTCACACACCACCACCACACCAATCCTTCCCTCCCCACCCCCACACACCCCCACCACAACCGCGCCCAGGGACCAACAGATTAATGGGTGATCCAGCTCATTAATCTCCCTCCTCACCAACATCCAGGCGTCAAACACCATAAACAATACCAGCCATCTTTTTACTCCCGCAGCTCAGGTTTGTGTCGCTGGCTGGAGCTGGGTCACAGGGAGAACAATTGCTGATTAGGCAATTAGGCCAAGTCAACACAAGAATTATCCAGACCGACAGCAGTTCAATTCCAACTGTTATAGATTTTTTTATGAGTGGGCGACACTTGTAATTTGCTGTATGGATATTTTTTCTTCCTCTGTTCGTCTTCTCTCTCTTTCTCTAAAATAATAATAATAATAATAATAATAATAATAATAATAATAATAATGTTCCATGAAACTCAAGATAAGCGATATTTTCCACATGTTTCGGTTCGTCTAGTAATTATGGGGTTCTAAAAATTCAGGTTGGTGCCAAGTGATTTTACCTGAGTACTGTCCAGCTCCTGTGACTTACTTTCAGCTAAATATATTGGTCTGGCGTTAGTGGGAACACAATACTAGAGTTGACCCGACTATGAGAGGGTTAGTGATGCCTGAGACAACAGGTGACGTTGTCTTCAATACTGTATACTATTTAAATCCGTTTCAATGTGTAAAGAACTTTTTAGTTTACTGTACAGTGATTCCAAACGACAGAAAAACATCAGTGTTAATATTATGTAGCCTACGGTTCAGTATTAATGTGGTTTGAAAGGTGACTGAGGCAAGAAACCTTGACGTACAAACTATGTACCGGTACAAGGTTATAGAAAAATAAAAAGAAGCTCAAGGAAGACAATCGTTAAAGTAAAGAAGTAGTGTCCACAACAATGCTCTGTCACTTCTGTTCTCTCTCCACAGACTCTAAAAACCAGTCTGATGAAATAGTAGCAACTCAAAGGATTATTAAATAATTTGACAATTTTCTCCCTCGCCTTCCTTAACACTCAAATGCACGTTTTCACCATTAGTTTTCTTCTCTCTCCCATCTTTGCGTAGACAATCACAAATTTCCTCCGCCTTGTCTCTCATTGTCCTTATCTCCTTCTGTCTCTTCCAGTTCTCTTAAAATCTTTATCTTTACCATTTTCTTCTGGAGCGGAAATGAATTTGAAATCCACGCTTATTATTTTTCCTGCTATGCGTTTATTCCTTTTTTTTTTTTTCGTCAGTGTTAAAGTTTTAGTGAATGGAATTGCCTGTTTGTTTAGCGTGGCTAAGTATGGGTCATTATAAGAGTGAAAGATATTAATCAAAAGGCGAAGCAGTAATTAGAGGAACAATAGGAAGACGAAGGAAGAAAAACAAAATATTTGAGACAGAGGTATAAACCGTTTGTGAGGAAGGAGGGTAAAAATGAGTGAAAGGTCTAACTGAACGAGGAACCAGCAATTACAGGGACAAAAGGCAAGAGGAGGAGGAAGAGGAAGGAGGGAGAGAGAGAGAGAGAGAGAGAGAGAGAGAGAGAGAGAGAGAGAGAGAGAGAGAAATTTTTCGACATGTGGGATATTACTCGCACAGAAAAAGAAGAAATGAAAACCTGAGGGAAATCAAGACTGGAAGACAAGAGAGATGGAGTGTGTAGAAAGGGATGGAAAAAAAAATGGTAAAGAAACTGAGGACAAAGTGGTGAGCGATGAATGGAAACGAAAAATATTAAAACACGATTAAAACGATGTGGTGAGGGACGAATGAAAGGAAACGAAGAAAACAATGAGGAAGTAAAAATAAAAATCACTATCAAGTTGTGGCCAAAACAGCGAGAACATCAACAAACATCAACAACAAACATCAATAATTACACAGGCACACTTTCATATAACAGCGAGAACATCAACTAACATCAACAACAAACATCAATAATTACACAGGCACACTTTCATATAACAGCGAGAACATCAACTAACATCAACAACAAACATCAATAATTACACAGGCACACTTTCATATAACAGCGAGAACATCAACTAACATCATCAACAAACATCAATAATTACACAGGCACACTTTCATATAACAGCGAGAACATCAACTAACATCAACAACAAACATCAATAATTACACAGGCACACTTTCATATAACAGCGAGAACATCAACTAACATCATCAACAAACATCAATAATTACACAGGCACACTTTCATATAATTCTCTTTGACGCAGGAATTATAACAGGCAATAACACCGTGCAATTATATCACAATTATGACGTCCTTGCTCTCTAACGGCGGCAAAAATTATCAAGCAACAAAGTCATTACCAGCCGCTTCTCAGGTAATTACAATGCGGTTCCTTTATTGGCTGATTTAGTTAACGTTATATTAGTTAGTTTTTAATAATACTTGAGTCCAAGGGGATGTGTAATTTTAGGGGCGCTGTGCATGAACATTATGAAAAGTGAACTCATTAGCAGTGACCTCATTTTACCGCGTTTCCTTCCTTTTCTCTTCCGTCTCTCTCAGTGATTACCCCCCCCCCTCTCTCTCTATCGTAATGAGATGCTTCCATAATTCCGGGAACGGATCGTATCGTGCCTTCAGGAGTCAGAGGAAGCGAGGAGTATTGGGACGTCTATGAATGTGAGAGCAGCAGGGCGACAAGGTGGAGCACCTAAGGGTGGCAGGAGGGAAGGGGGAGGGGGCGTTGTAAATGAAGGTGGATGAGGGGGACAGTAATCAAGAAACTCAACCTGGGATGAAAGGAACTGAGAAATGTATGGAAATGAATGAGGATGAGAGAGACGGACTGTGTGTTTGTAACTGAGGAGCTGAAGGTGGGGGAAGGGGACTGTGTTGGGAATTATAACCAAGGGATGGATGTGGGAGAGGGGAACATTGTGGGGGATGGTGACTCAGGAACTGAAGGTGGTGGAGGGGAACAATGTAGGAAGTGCAGCTGAGGAAAAGGTGGTGGAGGACAGTGAAGGCGGACTGGAAATGCAGAAAGGGAAGGCATGGAGAGGAAGTGGCTGGGATATGAAGGCAAGGAGTAGATAATTGAGATGAGGGGTAATGAACCCTTCTTTACGAGGTCATCTTTTATACTTTTTCGTCCCATCACCAGACAGTTTGTTTGTGTTAGGAAAGCCTTATTAAGATGGAGGAGGTTAAACTGTAGCCTTTATTAACCACTTCACTACCAGAGCTCCTTTGATAGCTGAGTAGAACTGTCTGGTGGTAGTCTGTATAAAATGAAAGATCACTGTAGTAAAGGGGTTAGTTGGAATGAATGAATGAATGAATGAATGAATGTGAGATACCGTAGGATGTGAACAGATGGTAATTCCCTTCATGGATGATCTGAGTGGGCTGGGTCACAACGACAGTGAGATATATTGAAAATGAGATATGAATGAACATTTGGAGAATGATAGGAAGAGATGAACTAAGTACGGATACATCTGCATAGAGATCAAGGTGACCATAACGACATTAGGGAGGAGTCCAGGAGGGGCAAGAGACTAGGGAGACAAGCTGAATGACAAGAATTATGAGAGTCGATGTGGGGAAAAGGTGAAAGGAGAGGAAGGAGAAAAGCTTCAGAGAAGGAAATGAAAGAGGGACACGACCGAAACTGTGAAAATGGAACGGAACTAAAACGACGACGATAATACAATAAAGCACTGAAGAGAAAGTTATAATGCCTCATAACATGAGAGATGTAAGGGTCCTGGGAGATTCTAACATCTTTACATCGACGGGTCTCTCTTACGGTCATTATAATCGTATATCGGTAGCCAGAGAGTAACACTAGATAATTACACCATCCAACCAGTCAATAAATTCAGGCCTGATAGTGTGTACCAGCTCTTGTCATATCTCTAACAGAAGCCTGGCTATACGTTGGTGTCTGGGAAATGGCTGCTGCTACAACACTAGATAATTACACCATCAAACCAGTCAATAAATTCAGGCCTGATAGTGTGTACCAGCTCTTGTCATATCTCTAACAGAAGCCTGGCTATACGTTGGTGTCTGGGAAATGGCTGCTGCTACAACACTAGATAATTACACCATCCAACCAGTCAATAAATTCAGGCCTGATAGTGTGTACCTGCTCTTGTCATATCTCTAACAGAAGCCTGGGTATACGTTGGTGTCTGGGAAATGGCTGGTGCTGTAACGCCAGGCAGGACAGGGCCAACAGACTCCTGGCCCCTGCTGGAGATGTGCTGTGGCTCTGATGCAGTGCTGAGTGTGTGCTGGCTGCTGGTTTAGTGGGTGGGTGTGGTGGGTGGCAGTGTGGTGGTGGGTGGGTGGCAATGTGGTGTTGGGTGGGTGTGGTGAGTGGCATTGTGGTGTTGGGTGGGTGTGCTGGGTGTGCTGGCTGGTGGTTTAGTGGGTGGGTGTCGTGGGTGGCAGTGTGTGGTGGGTGGGTGTGGTGGGTGGGTGTGGTGGGTGGGTGTGGTGGATGGCAGGGTGGAGATGGGTGTGGTAGGTGGAAATGTGGTGTTGGGTGGGCGTGGTGGGGGGTGCTGGGTGGGTGTGGTGTGTGGCAGGGTGGTACTGGGTGAATGCAATGGGTGGTTGGTGGTGTTGGATGGGTGTGGTGGATGGCAGGGTGGTTTTGGATGGCAGGATGGTGATGGATAGGTGTGGTGGTTGACAGGGTGGTGATAATAGGGTGTGGTGGGTCACAGGGTGGTGACGATAGGGTGTGGTGGATGACAGGGTGGCGTTGCTTGGGAGTGGCGGGTGGCAGGGTGGTGTTAGCTGGGTGTGGTGGGCGGTAGGGTGTTACTGGGTGGATGTGGTGGTGGTGGTCATGGGAGGGTGTGATAGATGTCAGTGTTGTGGTGTGTGGCTGTGGTGGTCTGTGGGGTGCTGGTAGACGGAAGGGTATTTATACAGTAGTTAGAGAGAAGCGGTGAGTGGAGGGGAATGGGGAGTGACAGGGTGGTCCTTTAATGCATGTGGTGGACGGAGGAAAGGTCATGCGTGGAGTGGTGTGGTAGAAGAGGTATTGGATGGCCAGTGAATACACACACACACACACACACACACACACACACACACACACAACACGCGCGCGCACAAATGGATGGCAAACAAGGGCAGAGGGAGGAAGGAAGGTCAATTACGAAATGTGTGGAGAGAAAAACGTTGTCGAAAGAAAGGGAGGGACAAAGGTGGATTGGTGATGTTAAAGGAAGGAAGGAAGGAAGGAAGGAAAGAAGGAAAGAAAGATGGAAGGGGAAGGTAGGGAGTGGCAAAGGTTGGGTAAGGAATGGTTGCAGTATTGCAGGGATGGACAGGGGTGGAGTATGGAAGGGCTGGAGTACGGCAGGGTTGGAGTAAGGCAGGGATTGAGTAAGGCAGGGGTGGAGTAGAGCAGGGGTGGAGTAGGGCAGGGGTGGAGTAGGGCAGGGGTGGAGTAGGGCAGGGGTGGAGTAAGGCAGGGGTGGAGTAAGGCAGGGGTGGAGTAAGGCAGGGGTGGAGTAAGGCAGGGGTGGAGTAAGGCAGGGGTGGAGTATGGCAGGGGTGGAGTAAGGCAGGGGTGGAGTAAGGCAGGGGTGGAGTAAGGCAGGGGTGGAGTAAGGCAGGGATGCAGTAAGGTAAGTGTGGTGTGGAGTTAACGTGGTCTGGTGGGGATGAACATTAATGAGGGAGACCATTTGGCAGACCAAGAAGGATACGACACCAAACACGCCAGATGAGTGAGTGAGTTAGTGAATAAGAGAGCGAAAGAAGGAATGTGAGAGGGTTGGAGAGTATGAAAATGAATGAGTAAGCGTGAGTGAAAAAGGAGATGGGATTGAGTGAGTGAGTAATTTAGTTAGTGGTTGGGTGAGTGATTACGTGGCCAGGTGGATGCATGGCTGGGAAGGTGAGAGTGGGTGGATGGAGAAATGAATGAGTCAAGTTGATCAGGTGAGTAGGTGTGTGTGTGCGCGTGGGTCGGGGCATTAGTGAGTGAGTGGCAGAGTGAGTGAGCAACTGAATGAGAGTGAGGCAATTGTGTGAAGGAAGGCAGGAGTCTGAGGTTAGGCAGTAGTGTGGGGTGAGACAGCAGTGTGGGGTGAAGCACCAGTGTGAGGAGAGGCTGCAGTGTGGGGTGAGGCTGCAGTGTGGGGTGAGGCTGCAGTGTGGGGTGAGGCTGCAGTGTGGGGTGAGGCAGCAGTGTGGGGTGAGGCAGCAGTGTGGGGTGAGGCAGTACTGTGGGGTGAGGCAGTACTGTGGGGTGAGGAGTACTGTGGGGTGAGGCAGCAGTGTGAGGAGAGGCAGCAGTGTGAGGAGAGGCAGCAGTGTGGGATGAGGCAGCAGTGTGGGGTGAGGCAGCAGTGTGGGGTGAGGCAGCAGTGTGGGGTGAGGCAGCAGTGTGGGGGTGAGGCACTACTGTGGGGTGAGGAGTACTGTGGGGTGAAGAGTACTGTGGGGTGAGGCAACAGTGTGAGGAGAGGCAGCAGTGTGAGGAGAGGCAGCAGTGTGGGGTGAGGCAGTGTGGGGTGAGGCAGCAGTGTGGGGTGAGGCAGCAGTGTGGGGTGAGGCAGCAGTGTGGGGTGAGGCAGCAGTGTGGGGTGAGGCAGCAGTGTGGGGTGAGGCAGCAGTGTGGGGTGAGGCAGCAGTGTGGGGTGAGGCAGAAATGATGCAAAAAATGTGTCGGATGGATAATGGCAATGGAGACAGCGTCGGGCTGGAGTGAGCCAGAAAAATACGCGACACAAATATGTGTGTGTGTGTGTGTGTGTGTGTGTGTGTGTGTGTGCGCGAGAGAGAGAGAGAGAGAGAGAGAGAGAGAGAGAGAGAGAGAGAGAGCGCGCGTGGGGGGAGGGGGTGTGGTGTATGTCACAAAAATGACTACGCTTTACTGTATATACGTTTTGCCGGAAGCAAGACAAATGAGACACCGCGTTACAACGCACAAATCATGATCAGTAGCATAAGAGGCACATGAGGCATTAATTACCAGGAGAACGTAAATACTGAGTCAACAGAACCTGCAGTAAGGGCATATTACGATGACAAACACACACACACACAGACTAATAATCATAAATATTTATTTGTTTATTTATACCGTATAGTTAACTAGCAACAATTATATAAAGTATTTCAAAAAATGACCTTAAAAAGCATTTCCTCACGTACAGTATTTGTACGGTCCAGCTGACTCGTTTCTTTGCATTTCCTTTTCCCGCAAAATTACAATGATCTCGGAAAAATATTCTGTCCTGTCGCGCACAAAACATTAAGTGCCACACATTCCACGAAGTTATTCTGCCATATCCTTAAAGATGAACAGTGATGTAATGAATATACCTGAATAAAAGAAAATAATAAATCATATTACTATCCCTCTAGACCCCAGTCCCAACCAGAGCTGGTGTGGGTCATTTTTAAAATCTTAAATGAGACGTGAACTGTACAGCAGGGGCCTATAAGCTTCCCGACTATGAGCCGATAGGCGAAGGACGGTACGCTACGTACCCTTCACCCCAGATCCAACGTGCAGTAACCGTGGACTCTGGAGAGTTAAATGACTGTTTACATCTATAAATGTTGAACACTGGTATAACCCACTCAACAAATAACTGCCTCCACAGAAACAGTAGAGTAACTGAAGAGAGTCTGACCCAAGTTTTTATTACTGGATTAATACCTGCCACCACAGAAACAGTAACTAAACAGAGTCTGACCCAAGTTTTTATTACTGGATTAATACCTGCCACCACAGAAACAGTAACTAAACAGAGTCTGACCCATGTTTTTATTACTGGTTGGGTAACCTCCGGCCTCAGGGCAACTGATGACAAATTTGCGAGATTCGAAGTACTGTCAATATTGTTGGTTCATTTGTAAATATCCAGCTGGTAGGGCGACACAACTCGTGAAATGTTATCACTCACTTCGTACGTGCCAGGCCGGATGTATTCCATTTAATATCACTAAAGTTTATTCAGAAATAAAAAAGGACACAAGAACACATATATATACTGTAACTTCTGCAAGTACAGTAAAAAAAATGGAGGGGATGATGATCATATGATACCCGACTTTCACACTCATATATTTAGTCCTTTTCCTATATTATCTGAAATCTGCTCAGCTTATTTACCACACCCATACGTACAGTAAGCACCAATAATCGTGTCGTGAAATTTGGTGAAAACATAAGCTAACGGGCTAAGCGTCTGGTACAGTACATTCCGCCGTCTGTCATACGGACGGTTCATAATGTTTCACGAGTTACATTTAATCTTCGGACAAAACCGCGACACAACTATTGCTCACGGTACATCCATTAGTGTACTTCAGCGGCACAAACGCATGTTGTGTGCGGGAAGGAAGGGGGTCGTCCTTATGCTATAACAAGTCTAGTAAAGTATCTTCCTATTCACATTTACACCAACATTTCCACACGATTAACAGAATGCCTCCACCAAAGCCGTACGGCGTTTGGTAAACCCCATTCATTTCCCCCAATACCCTGAGCAAAGTTGGCCACCCCTCCCCTCCCCTCCCCTCCTACCTCATCATCCTTCCCCTTCCCCCCAACCTCATCATCCCTCCCGTCCCTTCCCCTCCTACCTCATCACCCCTCCCCTCCCCTCCTACCTCATCACCCCTCCACTCCCCTAATACCTCGTCACCCCTCCCCTGCCCTCCTACCTCATCACCCCTCCCCTCCCCTCATACCTCCCCACCCCTTCCTTCCCCCTCCACACTTCATTCCCTCCCGCCCCTCTCCTCCCTCCCTCCCTTTCTTGATTCTCCTGTGCATATTCAGGTTATTTCCTTTTACCCCAGCGCACACACCCGCCATAATCACCAGCAATAATGGGAGTCACTGAGACAGGCATAAATAAAAATGAATAAACAAACATGAAAATAAACATCCATTGAGGACACAGATTTTTGAGGGAGGAAAGGGAGAAGAGGGAGGAGGAGAGGGGGAAGGGGAGGAGGAGGGGGAAGGGGAGGAGGAGGGGGAGGGGGAGGAGGAGGGGGAGGGGGAGGATTACACAGGATTACACAGGAAAGCAAACAGCAACAGACCTTATGGTCCTTTCGAGGCTGCTTGTTAGAGAAAACTATGACTACAAGATCTAACTCTACATGCTGAAAGATAAGGATAGTAAAGCAAGAAGGCTCCCCCAACCACCAAACCCTCCAGGAAAAAGTGAGAAAAATCACCACGCAGCATGGAAAAACTGACATGGAAATTTTATAGGAAACACAGGAAAGGAAAAGTCACATTCTATAATACTTTATCTATAAGCTACCCGATAGAGTAACCTGAAAGAGAATGTAAACAAATAAAATAATAGTTACGGCATGACATTATAAACCGGTACATTGAGTTAATGGGAAGTCTGTGGACATAACGTGGAAGCTACACACTGCACAGTGTGGATGTTTAGGGGTGGTGCGGCAGCCTTGCCTGGCGCTTTTAAGGTAGGCTGCAGTCAATCAGGCCCTAGCTCCGTTTGCTCCACTGAGACAAGGAACTCTCCCATGTGGGACGAGTACACAAGTTTCATCCTGAAGCAGTGACCCCTGGTACATTAAAAAAATCCCGATGGTGGTCACTTGACTAACACGGACCCTCAGTGATCCACAGCCCATCACAGGTCGAAAGTAAGAGTAGTGACCGTTAACTCAGGGTTATCTATGCAGATCCTAATCTGTGCTTATATTGCTTTCTTTGCATTGGGGAGATTGAAAAATATATAAGATGGGTGTCTTAGATAAAAGGGGACTGCACAGTGCACAGTGTGGATGTGCAATGAACAGAGTGGATGTTTAGGGGTGGTGCGGCAGCCTTGCCTGGCGCTTTTTTAGGTAGGCAGCAGTCAATCAGGCAATAGATCCGTTCACTCCACTGAGACAAGGAACTCTCCCATATGGGACAGTACACAAGTTTCATCCTGAAGCAGTGACCCCTGGTACATTAAAAAAATCCCGATGGTGGTCACTTGACTAACAGGGACCCTCAGTGATCCACATCCCATCACAGGTCAAAAGTAAAAGTAGTGACCGTTAACTCAGGGTTATCTGTGCAGATCCTAATCTGTGCTTACTGTATATTACCTCATTTGCTTTGGGTAAATCGAAAAACGTATAATGACGTGACGTGATGCTATGTTAAGTTTACGAGGTGTCCTGTAGACACGAGGGGACTGCACAGTGTGGATGTTTAGGGGTGGTGCGGCAGCCTTGCCTGGCGCTTTTAAGGTAGGCAGCAGTCAATCAGGCCCTAGCTCCATTTGCTCCACTGAGACAAGGAACTCTCCCATGTGGGACAAGTACACAAGTTTCATCCTGAAGCAGTGACCCCTGGTACATTAACAAAATCCCGATGGTGGTCAACTGACTAACACGGACCCTCAGTGATCCACAGCCCATCACAGGTCGAAAGTAAGAGTAGTGACCGTTAACTCAGGGTTATCTGTGCAGATCCTAATCTGTGCTTATATTGCTTTGTTTGCACTGAATAAATCGAAAATGTATAATATCGTGATGCAACACTATGTACGGGTACATTGTTTACGGGGTGTCTTGTAGACAAAAGGGGCATGAACTTACATGTACCATAGCTATAAAAGCAAGTTATTCGGACAGAAAAAGAGTCAGCTGAGGATTCTCGTGCAAATACTTGTCTAATTTGTTTTTGAATGTCTCAATTGAGATACTGTTCACGGTATCTGAGGGTAATCTGTTCCAGATATTTACAACTCTGTTAAAGAAGAAGTATTTTGCTTCGTGGGATTGGAATCGCTTTCCCATAATTTTGCAGCCATTACTTCTGGTTTGGCTCGACCAGTCTATATCAAAATATTTATTCATGTCTAAGTTGTCATATCCCTTCATGATTTCGAAAACTTCAATAAGGTCCCCTCTTAACCTGCGCTTCATTAGGCTAAATAATTAAAGTTTTTCAAGGCGTTCCTCATATGGTTTGTTTCTAAGTCGTGGTATCATTTTTGTGATTCTTCGCTGAATTTTCTCTAATTTTTCAATGTCCTTTCTGTAGTACGGAGACCAGAATTGCAGACAATACTCAAGATGGGGGCGCACTAGCGAGTTGTACAAGGCAAGTATGACTTTTTCCGATTTAAACTCGAAAGTTCTTCCAATAAAACCCACAAGCTTGTTTGCAATTTTAACCGCATCGGTACACTGCTTGCTTGGTTTTAGGTCATTTGATATTATCACACCAAGATCCTTTTCACTGTCTGTACTTGATAACTGAATATTGTTCATTTTGTAATTTGCATGGACATTGTTACTTCCAATATGAAGTACTTTACATTTTTCTGTGTTGAATTTCATTTGCCATTTTTCTGCCCAGCTTGCTAAAGTATTAAGGTCATTTTATAACTGCTGCCACTGTAATTCTGAAATGACTTTACTGGTTATTTTAGTATCATCTGCAAATTTGGATACTTTACAATTTAGACCCTCATCAATATCATTTACATAGATAATAAAAAGTATCGGTCCAAGTACTGAGCCTTGGGGAACGCCGCTGATCACATTACGCCATTTGGATTCCTTTCCGTTTATCACAACTCGCTGTTTTCGGTCTGAAAGCCAGTCTTGTAACCATTTTTGTGTATTTTCTTTTATTCCATGTGCTTCTATTTTTCTCATGAGACGCTTGTGAGGGACAGTGTCAAATGTTTTCTGAAAGTCGAGGTAAATTATATCTACTGCTCTTGAGTCATCGTATGATTTGTAAACATCATGGAAGAAGTCCAGTAAGTTAGTTAAGCATGAACGACGATGTCTGAATCCATGCTGCGAGTCTTTTATTATATTATTTTCTTCTAGATAATTAACTATTTTATCTCTTATGATTTTTTCCATTAACTTGCACACTACTGATGTTAAGCTGATTGGTCTGTAATTTCCTGGGTGCGACTCATTTCCTTTTTTGAAAATTGGTGTTACATTTGCTAATTTCCATTCGCGTGGAACTTTCCCAGTTCTTAATGATTTATTGAATAAGACAGAGAGTGGCAGCAGTAACTCATTTTTTGCTTCTTTGAGAATTCTCGGTGATATTTTGTCGGGGCCAGGGGTTTTGTTTATGTTCGTACTATTTATGGCTGAAAGGATATCGTTATTATGGATAGCATAGTTACTAAGGACTGTGCTATTTGCTTGGTTTGTGGGTAACAGTAGGTTTCTGGTGGTGTTTTCTACTGTAAAAACAGACGCAAAGTAATCGTTAAGAATGTTTGCCATTTCGACCTCATTTTCAGTGTGTTTGCCATTGTTTGTTTCTAGAGGACCTATTGATGTAGTCATAACCTTTTTCTTTCTAGTGTAACTGTAAAATTCTTTAGGATTTGATTTGCACGTGTTAGCAATGTGGATCTCCAGTGCTCTTTTGCTTTGTTTAATAAGTCTTTTCGATATGCGGCGTAGATTATCGTACTGTAATTTATCATCATTATTTTGTGTAGCTTTATATTTATGGTATGCCTGTTTTTTGGCTATTAAGTTACTTTTTATTTCACTGGACCACCACTTTGGTTTACTATTTCCAGCTGGACGCCTGTTACGTAGTGGCACACATGACTTTACCACTTCATTAAATTTTTCGGTGAATATTATCCATGCTTGGTTTATGTCATCGGTTTCAGACATTTGATTCCAATCTGCAGTTGCAAGTAGTGCTCTGAGCCTGTTGAAATTAGCTCTACGATAATCTGGGACCTTTTCTTTGCTCTCCGTTTCTTTTACTTTTTCAGTAGTAATATTAAACTGTATAGTTCGATGATCACTGGAACTAAACTCAGGTCCTATTTCAACGTTGTTGACTAGGTTATCATTTGTAGTCAAGATGATGTCTAAGATATTGTTTCCTCTCGTTGGGTATTCTACGTGTTGGGAAAGGGCGCTTTCTTGAAGATTCGTATAAAGCTCTTGTCCTGAGTGTGCCGTCAGTGGTTCACCCCACTTTGTTACCAGTAGATTAAAGTCTCCAAAAATTACGCTATCCTCTTGACAACAAATTTCCGCAATTTGATCATAAAGTTTTTCATCAGTCTCAGTTGACTGTGCTGGAGGACGATAGATGAGACATACTGTATATTTATTTTGTGTGAATTAATACTTAGCTGAACATAACTGGCATCTATCTTGATAATACTGGGTTTGGATAGCACAAGGAGATGGAGACTAGTTTTCACATATAGTAAAACACCGCCACCAGCTCGATGTGGTCGCTCACAGCTGAAAATATTGTACCCTGTTAATGAGTACCGGTATTCCGCTAGAAAGTCACGGTCAGATGTGTTTATCCAGGACTCTGTGATGCCAATGATGTCATAATTTTCTAGGTAAATTAGAGATTCTAAATCCTCAAACTTGTTACGTAGACTACGTGCGTTAACATAGCAGACTCTAATTCCGTTCCGAACAGTTGGTGATCTGACTTTGTGGGTATTTACGTTAAGGTTACTGTTCCTGGACGTGCCGCATTTTTTGATCTGAAGAGGGCGACTTTATCGTGTAGAAGTCTGCCTAGCCGTGCCGCTCGTACTGAGTTCAAATGGAGACCATCTTTCTGGAATAGAGTATGTTGCTCATAAAACTGGTCCCACAGATTGACAAAGTCGACTCCCTCTTGCGTGCAGAGAGATTTGAGACGGTTATTTGTGCTGAAGGCCTTATGAGGGGGAGGAGGAGGAGGGGGAGGGGGAGGGGAAGGGGGGGGAGGGGGAGGGGGAGGGGAAGGGAAGAGGAGGAGGAATACAAGTAGGGGGAGTGGCAGAAGGAGTAGGAGTACGAAGAGGAGGAGGAGGAGGAGGAATACAAGTAGGGGGAGTGGTAGAAAGAGGAGGAGGAGGAGGAAGAGGAGGAGGACGAGGAGGAGGAGGACGAGGAGGAGGAGGAAGAGGAGGAAGAGGAGGAGGAGGTGGAGGATGAGAAAGAAGAGGAAGAGGAAGAGAAGGAGGTAGAATAAAATAATTGGGGTAGATAACACTGTTGGGCAGTAGAGTGAATAAAGTAGATTAGGTTTAGGATGGGATAATCCGAAGGTAGAATGAAAAGTGTCCGCGATAGAATGAACAGAATGGAGAAAATAGCACAGCGGTAGACAAGGAGGAGGAGGAGGTGGAGATAAGAGAGGAAAGGGAGAAGAATGAGAAGAAAGAGTAGGAGCAGGAGGAGAAGGCAGAGGGTGAAGGAGTAGTAGTCGAGCAAGAAGGGGGAGGAGAGGGAGAGAGGGAGAGGGAGGAGAGGGAGAGAGGGAGAGGGAGAGAGGGAGAGGGAGAAGAGGAAGAGGCAGAAGTAAGAGGAGGAGGAGGAGGAAAAGATAAGAGGGAGGAGGAGTAAGAGAGAAGAGAAGAGGGAGGAGGATTTGTACGAGGGAGGATTGGAGGAGGAGATGATGAAGACAAAGGGGAGAGGAAGAAGAACAAGAGGGACTAGGTGGAAGAGGAAGAGGGATAGGAGGAAGAGGAGAGGAGGAAGAGGAGAGGAGGAAGAGATGAGGGGGGAAGGAGAGGGGAGGAAGAGGAGAGGAGGAAGAGATAAGGAGAGGAGGAGAGGGAAGGAAGAGGTGGAAGAAAATAATCCGAAAGTAAAAAAAAAAAAAAAAGTCAGGTAGTAGAATGAACAGAATCACCCAGCGGTAAAGGAGAAGGAATAGATGCAATAGAAGCAGCAGGAGTAGAAGTAGATGCCGAGGAAGAAGCAAGAGTAGAAATAGAAGCAGGAGCAGCAGAAGTAGAAGCTGAAGTAGAAAACAAGAGAGGAAGAAGCTGAAGCAGGAGCAGCAGAAGTAGAGGCAATAGTGGAAGCAGAATAAAATCGTTCAGGGGTAAAATCAATAAAATCACCCGATGGCAGAATGAATAAAATAGCCCAGCAGTAGAATGGATAAAATCGTTCAAGTACAGTAACGATAAACGAGTTAATACGGATGGATGGAGATTAACGAGAAGATGGCGGAGGACGAAGATGGTGCTACGTTATGGTGTCCTTAAACTCGCTAATTCAAAAAAAGAAAAAAAAAAGCTAAGTCCAAAATTATCCAAAACCAGGTTAAAATAATCTTGGGACATTAATCTAGCAATCCAACTTATTATTATTACAAGATACGAGTTAACCATCCTGATGAATCAAGATCAAAATGGCGCACGGCCCAGAGTGAAATCTCGTGCGTCTTGCAGGGATCATGGCGACATCAACAAAATCGCTAATATCTCCAAAAAATCATTAAATAATCCTACCTTAAAATTACCTCAAAGTATAATTTAAGCATTAACCTAGCAACGTTACCTACAATGCTAACGATAAACTGAATAACTAATTGGATGGATGGCGATGAAGCTGACGATGGTCGAAGACGCTGAATGTTCAAGATGGCCGTGCCGCCTAGGTGCGACCAAACCATAAAAAAAAAAAAAAAAAAAAAAAAAAAAAATATCACCATCACCAAACACAAAATCACTCTCCATTATCGCCTCAAAAGATTACCAGGACATTTATTTCTCTATTCCACCGACAAAGACTGGGATACACGCCTTGGCTTTATGGATGAGGAAGGATGAGAATGAAGCACGGCCGAGGCTGCCATCTCGTACCTCTGGCAGGGGTCGCGGCGCCATCAACAAACACGGTAATATCTCCATAACCAACAAATAATTCTGCTTCACACTATTTCACAGTATATTTTAAACATGGTTGCAGCGATTTATCTACATTGTTGACGATATACGGCTTTACAACGTGGATGGATGGCGATGATGTTGAAGAAGATCAATGACGATGAACGTTCAACATGGCCGCGCCGCCATGTAAACAAACCAGCCACTATCTTAATCACCAAGCACTAAGTCATGCTTCATTATCACCATCACCAAGCGCTACGTCACGTTCCATTATCACCTCAAAATAGTACCAGGATATTTATTTCTGTGTCCCACCTACAGTGACTGGGAAAAACACATTGACTTTACGGATGGGCAAGGGTGAAAATGGAACAGGTTGAAATCTTCCCTGGTTTGTGGCCATCATGACGGTATCAACTAATTCTCTAATATCTCAATGACCAAGTAAGACACACGCACTAAATTCCCTCAAAGTGTTCCCCAGGCACTAATTTATCCATCCCACTCACAAAGGTAACGATGAACGACTTGACTGACTGGATGAACTGAGATTAACATGGAGAATGGCCGCTCTTGAAATCTTCACTTTTTGTTGAAACCCCCGACTCCATCAACTAATTCGCAAATATCTCCATCACACAATAAGATACAGCCATCAAAAGCCCTCAAAGTGTTACCCGGATACTAATTTCTCATTTTCACTCACTAAAATAACAATAAACGACTTAACTGAGCCGACGAACGGAGATCAATTTGGAGACACACGAAGGGATGTCTTCACAGGTAACCGCCGGGACTAGAGAAGAGAGGGAGGGGGAGCACCTGCCAGGGTTTAGTTCGCGCATGCGCACTAGGCACTTCCATCTTATGTTTTGCTATTTTATTACGCCTACACCGATACATTTCGAGTAATTATTGATGCATAGGTGAAAAGAGCAGAAATTTATCATACATAATTAGCCTACTCGACCAATTATGTTAAAACAGGCAATACTGTCAAGGGCTGAGATGGACGATTTCGCTGGGCGGGGCAGGCAATCGCACACCATAGGCGTTTTTTGTAGCACCTCGGAAAGTCAAAGGAGTTTGAGATTCCGCTGTTGGAAAGTCAAACTCCTCACCGAGGAGTTTGCCTCTGCAGTGGTGCATACCCAAACTACCAATCAGCGTGTTGTGTAGCGGAGTGTAGCCAGTTAGGGAGTTTAGCATGGTGTTTAATTCGCAATATCAGAAGATAACTATTCATTTTTTATATTATAATGCAAAACAAATAATCATGTTAATGACTATATGACAATAAGGAATTCTAACAATGTACTTTATTACGAAAATCAATCAATTTAAATGTTCCGTCTCGCACCAGCTCGCACCTCCAGCCCCAAAATAGCCGACGCGTCCAATGAATTGTCTGTGGTTTTGGCTTCGTTCCAACGAAAGTACAAAATTACAAAATTCTTACGTAACGTCTCAGTCAGTCATAAGTATTTTCATGTTATGTATTTTTTGAGGGATATAGATGGATTTCCAAACCGTGAAATGTGCTTGGATCCCAAAATTTTCCAGTTTATCATACGTCTTACCGCAGGAACTGCAGCCATTGAAACAAGTTTACAAATCCACCGCGAGGTTGGGATTACTTGAAACGAGTAGGGGAGTAAATGGTTTCTACTGGCCTTAATTTCTGCTTCGGAATGGAACGAAGATTGTAAGTAATGCTCCTACGTTTTTCTTAGGAGCATAAAATGTCATTATGAAAAAGTTGTCATCTCATTTCCTTGCAGACTGGCTATGTACGACAGTTCTTCCAGGGCTCACAGTGCTCGTTCGTCTGGCTGTGCTATTGCTTAGCGTTCTGTAAACTCCAACAGCGGAAACCCAAACCCTTTTGACTTTCCGAGGTGCTACAAAAAACGCCTCATGTATGCAGCAGGCCGCATCACATGCTCAGGGAAGCTTCCTTATGTCTCTCCCTTGGTTACCGGTATTCCTTTTTCTTACTGTTATTCATTTTCCTTACTACACCTGAGTATTGTTTTGTAAGCTTTGTTTTAGTTTGCATCAGTGACACATAGGATAAAAGTAGAATGAAATGTGGAGAACTAGACTGGGAAGACGTACATCTTTAGATTACCTAGATGGCTACGAAGGCAGGCCAGACCATGGCTCAAACGCGCATGCGCACCAAAACGTTTCTCCCCCTCCCCTTGCGACGACAAGGTGGAGGACATGCACGTGGCAGGAGGGAGGGGAGGAGGGTTGTACATGAAGGTGGATTAAGGGAGACAGTAATCAAGAAACTGAACCTGGGATGAGAGAGACTGAGAAAAGTAAGGAAATGAATGAGGAAGAGAAGGACGGAGAGAGTGTTTGTAACTGAGGAGCTGAAGGTGGGGGAAGGGGGAAGTGTTGGGATGATGATGATGATGACGATTATGATGATGATGATTATGATGATGATCTATCTATCTATCTATCTATAGCCCGACGCCCTAATCCCGCAAAGGGTGGCCGCAGACAAAACGCCTCCAAGTCACTCTGTCACCCACCATTCGACTACCCTCCCCCCAACTCACCCCCCCCTCCCTCATATACCTCTCAACTCCATCCCTCCACCTCATCCTCGGTCTACCCCTCCCTCTCCCTCCCTCCACCTCACCTACATACACCCTCTTAGTCAGTCTTTCATTCTCCATGATGATGATGATGCCGATAATAACGAACATGATGGTGATACTAATAATGGGCGAAAGTTATGACGGTGATGATGATGATGATGATGCTCCACAAACACGGACATCAAGGCCAAAACTCAAGTTCCTATCCACTTCCACCAACAAACATTTCCCAGACTCAATCATTCGGCCTCATTTCCCCTCCATTACTCATTCATCTCCTCCTCCATCATCTTCAATTCACCAGCTCCCTTTCTCACTTCCTCCTGTTTCAGAATACAGTATTTTCCAGACTCTGTCCTCTCCCTCTCCTTACCTTCTCATTTCTTATTAATCTCCTTACCCGACGTCTCACTTCCTACAGTCTCTCAATTCTCCTCTCGCTCATTCTCTCCCTTCTTTGCCTCTGTGTGTGTGTGTGTGTGTGTGTGTGTGTGTGTGTGTGTGTGTGTGTGTGTGTGTGTTCCCTTCCCTATCTTCCCTTATCTGATAATATATTCACTTCTTTCCTGTTCTTGTCTCAGTTTCTACACTACTCACCGTGTTCACTTCTTTCTCGTGTCTTTCCGCTTCACTCTTTCCTCTTTCCTCCACTACACACCTTTTGTTCCTCTATATTTAAATCTCCCTTTCCCCTCATTCCTTTTTCCTCTATACTCCTTCCATCTCTTCGTCTTTCTCTTCCTTTGGTTCTTCTTTTCCATCTTCATTTTCATCTTTACTAATTTTCTTCGTCTTTTTCACCCTTTCCTCCCTCCTCCTGTCTTGTACTCCTTCCTTCCCTTGCTCGTCCTTTTCCACATTTTTCCCTTTTTATTCTTTTCCCATTTCCTTCCTTCCTTCCTTCCCTTCCAACTTCTCTACACTAGCCCTTATCTCCTTATGCATTCTCAACATGATTCTTCCTTGTTTACCCCTTTCCTTTTCGTTCCTTCCTTCCTCCCTCCTCCCTTCCCTGCCACTCACTCTCTCTCCGCTGTTTCCTGATGGTATACCAGCGAGTTCCTGTTATGAGCCATTTGGTCCAAGGGAATTTACTTCATGATCCTACTGATGGAGAGGGTGAGGGCCAGACCGAAGGCGAAAAAACGATGAAGGGATTCGCGAGGGAAGAGGGATGAGGAAAGTGAAGGAAGATTGGCGATGAAAGGTGAAGGAAAACTGGTAAAAATACGTAAAAAAAAAATAAATAAATAAAGGAAGGGGAAAAGAAAAATGAACTGATAATCCAAGCAGAAGAGAAGTTAGGTTAGTGAGAAGAGAACATATTAGTGTATGATAGGGAAGAAATTGGTGTCATGTGTGTCAGACTGAAAGAAACTTACTATGCTATGATGTGCAAGAAACATGGAGAGAAAGAAAGGAAATTGATGAGAACAGACAGGATGCAAATGGAATGGACGACAGATGGAAAAATAAATGGAGCAAAGGAGAGGCCATTAGGGAGCACGGAAGGAAAAAAAAAAGTCGCAAGGAAGATGGGAAAGAAGGAATATGGATGAGAACAGACAGAGTGCAAATGGACAGGACGACAAAGGAAAAAAAAAATAAAAATGGAGCAGAGGAGAGCCCGTTAGGGAGCACGGCAGGAAAAAAAAAAGTAACAGAGACAACGGTAAAACACACGGGCTGAGCTCTTGCGTTAAAAAAATAAATAATAATAAATAAATAAAAAAAGTCGTTCTTTAATTTAACGTCATGATATGTTCTGGACCAACTATACGCATTTACCGAAATGTTATGGTGAAGATACAACATTTTCTGCTCGATTTCGACCCTCAACAGGTTTTGTGTTTGTCAAGAGTCAACATTTTTGGCTGTACCTGAACCCTTTCCAGGTATGATGATAGTCTAAGTCACGCGGATTACGATGCATCTTTACAGTGTGTGTGGGTTTAATTCTCCCATAATAAACTATAACTGTGGCACCGGGCACTGCTTTGGGAGTGGTCGCTTAACTCGTTGTCGGGATGCCTCGTGAACTGACTGACATGCCAACACACACTAGGCTGCAATATTAACTCCTTTAACCCCAGCATGTTTTGATCAATTATAGTCTGGCTGCTACAAAACGACTTTATTCAGTTCAGGAGAAAATATTAGAACTGGAGGGATGAAGTATAGCCTACATTAACACCTTCACTATAAGAAATATCCCTTAATAATAATCGTCTAGGTGGTCTGATTAAAAGAAAGACAACATCAGATTAAACAGGCCGATCGGAGATAAACTATACTCCTTTTACTCTAAGTTGGCCTACATTTTCATCCTTTTGCAGTTTATTTCATGTAGGTCAGGGGCAGAAACAGACAAAACCACGGCACTACATCCCTTCCACAATACTTCATGATTACCACCACATTCAACTGATAATCTACTGTCAGAGAGTGATGTCAATTTTCGGTCAGGTTGGAGTACAAACAGTAATTACAGTATATTTCACAACTTGCAGTTCTGATAAACTTATTCATCTTTATATCTTGGTTTGAAAAAATGACAACAAACTCTTAAGGCGGTATCTCAAAAGTTTTATAACACTAACTGCAGCAGAAAATAAGTGTCGGCTGGATGCTGCACTATCACCAATTATATAATAAGTTCATGGCCATTACTGAGACGTATCCACTACTGACCTTTTATTTCTTTGTCTTTTACTCTCACGCTCCGATGACTCTCTCTCTCTCTCTCTCTCTCTCTCTCTCTCTCTCAATGAAATCGTTTGACAATAGTTGAAATAAATACTAGGATTGTTCCGACCATGAGAGGGTAATGGTTTCAGTATTAACATTCTCAGTCCCATAGGACTCACTTTCAAATGAATATTATTGCCTGTCGTTAACTGACACGTAACAGCAGAGAAGACGCTGTTATGGAAAGGTTAATAAATAAAGGTGACCCAATTGCAACCATCCTGCCAAGTTTCATCGAAATCCTTTTTCCAGTTTGGACTGCGCCACGTTCCCCCGCCACACACACACATTTATCTAAATCATCTTTATTCTCTTCAGTAATACCTTTGCCACCATCCAACTTTTAATAAATAAACCACATTTTTCTTAGTGACGATATAGGATACTATCTTGATTAACGCCTTCAAGTACAAGTACTCTACGAACACGTACTTACCACAGAGGATATATAATCTGTAATTAGGAAAGTTCACGGACAGACGGGACTTAATACTTGTTCAGGCCACTGTAATTAAAGTAACTCTTATAGAACACACTGATCAACCTGAATATTATGACGTGCTTTTCATTGTGCTTTTGTCTATATGGGAAAATTACAGTATACTCAGCTTGGAGTGACGTCTGGCAGAGAAGCCATTACAAACTCTATCATCCCATTTACTGAGAGAGAGAGAGAGAGAGAGAGAGAGAGAGAGAGATACCCCTTACCTGAACAATATTGCCTACCTGAACACCACTGCCTTATCAGCAACAAGAATAAGCGTCCTGGTACTGCAGGGGTTAATGGTATTTCCTAAGTGGCAGCAATAATAACTTCACGTAACTTACAGTACTAATTACCACTTGACGCTCCAGTAACCAACGAGTACACCCAAGTTTACCTGTGGACGGAATATCGAGGTTATACTTATAATGGAATGAGGGAATGGAGCGAGAGATTGACTAGGAGAGTGTATGAGAGTGAAGAATGTGGAAGGAGAAGGAGAGGGAGACTGGGAAAGAGATGAAGATAGAAGGTGAGAGAACATGTGAGGTTAACCAGGTGTGTGTACAAAGTGTGGTGAGTGGGAGGAGGAGATGGGGAGTAAACCAGAGAACGAGGTGAAGAGATATGGTGCGCCAGTATAGCCTATAAGAGAGGGTGGTGTGTCGTGCCAACAGTGGTCGTTGCTAAGGAAAATAAATACAACAGGTTTCTTAATCATGGCTAGTCCCTCACAGGGTGCAACGTCAGGCAATAAACAGACTAACACAGACAGAGAGAGACAAGATTAACCAGTTCACAAACATGGCCTATTTCAGATGGATCTATTTAGCTTTGGAGAGGCTTTTCTAAATACAGGGTTTAGATATTGCATTCATTACCCATTTGACTACAAGAGCTTTCCTTTAATTTGTACGAAGACACGTAAGTCATGTCAATAATAAAAATCCTCATTGCATGTGATATAAATTACTAAAACCATAGCATGATGTTTTGCAATGTCCTTCTCAGTACTAAAACTTGGTATATAGATTTGCTGAAACGTCTGACTTCTAAAGTGGACCTTGACTCACATACCTGGCTGCTAAACTTTAATGGAATGTCTGAACCCCGGGACTAGTGTGAGAGCAGATGGGAAGGTGGGTGTGACTGGGTAGTGTATGATGTCCACTATTCACCAGCAAAGACCAAACCACCTCAGAAATATAACAAATGAATATCAATAGGTTTACACAGCCTGACTAATGGGGTGTGTGAGCCTCGAGACCAGCGTGAGAGCAGGTGGGGAGGTGGTGGAGGTGACGGAGTAATGCATCAGTCCATTATTCAACAGGAGAGGCCAATACCCCTTCAATATTACAAATGAATCACAACCTGACTAATGGGATGTGTGAGCCTCGGGAGCAGGTGGGGAGGTGGTGGAGGTAACAGAGAGGCGTACGATGCTCAATATTCACTTGACTTAGTATAAATAGCCAAATACCAATATAACTTTACAAATATAACATAAATCACTAGGCTTCTGGGTAGGGTGGTTAACAGACCAAAATTGGCGAAGTTGTGGTGACCGAGTAATATAAAATGATGGCCAATAATTAATGCGTATTAAAACCATTGCAAACAACTCTATATCTTTAACCCCGTTCGCCATACTGACACTTTTTTCCTACTACTACCAGACTACTTTAATCAGTGTAAGAAAGACTTCTTGTAGTGGATGCGTTAATGGAGGGTATAATCGAATACTTCCAGTTATGAAAAATCTTTCCTATGGGAAACACAGCTGACTTGTGTTGCAAGAACAGAGGTAATACTACTACGCAGATGCGGAAGCATCGTGCCCTAACATGGGGCTTCATTAGTCTACGGGAATGGGGCACCTCCGTTCACGAGATGCGACAACGATATGAAAATATTTTCACTCCTCGTTTAGTAAAATTCGTCACAGGCGTTGACCGCTAGAAATGTACGGGATTTGCAATTAACCTTGATAAACTATACAGCTCGCTGCGTTTCACCAACACCCATATTATTTACCTGAGTGACTTTCATTACCACGCTCGTACATATTCCATTATTCAGGCAGAGGCACGTTCCCACCACCACTGCCTTAACCCTTTGGCTGCCAGATACCAGCTTTGTATTTCATGCCCACTAACGTAAGGCGATAATTTCTGTTCTGTTCCTGTACGAGTAAACCCATCACTCAAGAAGGTTACTAAATACAGTATTATTATATATATCAATGACCGTTGTAACCAGGAATTATGTACTTTTTATTCCAGCCGACGCCAAACGACTGATTCATCTTTACACAAACTGCACAATCAGAGGGCCAACGTGTGGGGTGTTTCAGGTGAATTCTCGTCGGTTAAGGAGGCTCCCTAGCACCTCTTCCTTAACGATTTATTTCTAGATATGGCTGGTTAATATCCTTTTGTGCGCTATGTATGTCAAGTGGAGCGATATTAGAAGGATTTACATAACACAAAGGAAGAAGACTAGGTGCAATAAGGAAACTAAATCCCTTCAAAAAAGGTGTTAGGGAGCTTCAATAATCGACGAAAATACGGGCCTCAGAGCTCTTCACCTTTCATTACAATAGACTACTCAACCAAACACCCTTACGAGAAAGACCAGATATTCTGTTAAGAAAATAACACGGACTGAAAATTCCCATACCGAAAATTTACACGGTGTTATTTATGACTAATGAGAAGCGTTCTGCATTAAAACAAAGACACTTCACTTGCCTATATGCATCAACAGCTTATCAGTATTTGTCTGTCTGTTTACACCTATATACTGCCTATCGGTCTTCACTTACCGACCTGTTTCCATCAACCTGTTTATATACCTACCCATCAAGCAATCTGCCTACCTGCCTAATTATCTACCTATTTATGTATATACTTATCCATCATCCAATCTGCCTACCTACCTAATTATCTACCTATTTATTTATGTACCTATTCATCAAGCAATCTGCCTACCCACCTACCTACTTATCTATCTACCTATCGGTTTGTGTCTTTGTCTACTTATATACATGTGTTAATCTACCTAGAGCATCATGGCAAAGACTGAGATGGCGGCAGGACCTGATAGGGAGGGAGGGAGGTACAGGCAATAGGCAATAACTAAGGGACGGGTATCTCACTGTGACAGGAAGTTAAGCGAGAGAGGGGAAGGGGAAGGAGGGAGGAAGGAAAGAGTGGAATGATGGAGGAAACAGGAGGGGAGAGAAGGGAAGAGACTGAAGAAAAAGTGGAGGAATAAGTGAAATTGAGGAGAAGGAGAGGAAAAGTGGGAGGTGGAGGAGAGGGGGAAGAATGAGTGGAATGGAGATGATGGAAGGGATATGAATGGAAGGGGCAAGGAGGAAAACGTGCAATGAAGGAGGGGAGGGAATATGAGACCGGCGGCGGGGGGGAGAGAGAGAGAGAGGAAACAGAGAGAGAAAAAAAAAAGAGGAGGAATGCGCACCGACTGAAGGCACCAAGAACAGCAAGAAGGCATGGAGAGAGAAGGCACGAAGAGAGAAGGCATGGAGAGAGAAGGCACGAAGAGAGAAGGCATGGAGAGAGAATGCATTAAGCATAGAGAGAAGGCATGGAGAGAAGGCACAGAGAGAGAAGGCACAGAGAGAGAAGGCATGGAGAGAAGGCACAGAGAGAGAAGGCATGGAGACAGAATATGGTATATATGGAGAGAAGATAGGGAGAGAGAAGACATAAAGAGAGAAGGCATGGAGAGAAGGCACAGAGTGAGAAGCATAGAGAGAAGGCACGGAGAGAGAATACGGTACATAGAGAGAGAAGGCATGGAGAGAAGACACGGAGAGAGAAGATACAGTGAGAGGGGGCACAGAAAGAGAAGGCATGGAGAGAAGGCAAGGAGAGAAGGCACAGAGAGAGAAGATACAGTGAGAAAGGGCACAGAGAGAGAAGATACAGTGAGAAAGGGCACAGAGAGAGAAGATACAGTGAGAAAGGGCACAGAAAGAGAAGGCATGGAAAGAGGTAATACAGTGAGAGAGGGCATAGAGAGAGAAGGCACGGAGAGAGATGGCACAGATAAGACATGGAGAGAGAGAGAGAGAGAGAGAGAGAGAGAGGGGCAACAAGAAAAAACAATAATGAGGTATGAAGAGTGAGGGCAATTAAAGTTCAAAAACGAAACAGGACACGTCACAAAAAAAAAGAATGAGTTACTGCAACATCTTAGCCTACGCACACACACACACACACACACACACACACACACACACACACACACACACACACACAATATTAATACAGGGGCAAACCATATCCGTGCGGTGATAAAAATGTCTTTCAATATTCACCGTACTATGACACTCACCGTTGCATCTCCAGGGGATGTAGGCACAGCCACTAAACTGAAGGTGTTCATAAATCTTTTCCTGGATGCAGCGGGGTTCGAGCCCTGGATGCTTGCCGCTGCTGATCAAACGCCCGTCACTCGTCCACCACGTCACTCAAACTGAAGCAGCCTATTTTGTTAATGCTAAGTCCATCACGCAAGCAGGTTTTTTCTGTTCAACAAAATATCTCAGCCTCAGCTAGAACAAAGTTACTGAAAAATAAATTCGCGGTTGTAACTAGAATTATCGGCATATAAATCCGTCGGTGCTCTGCAAGCTCGTCTGCACTGTAACATTAGCCAACAGATACTGGCCTCCCTCATCCCGAGCACTCCTCCCCCCTCCCCCCTCCACCCTCTCCTCCCAGACAAGCACGTGGCCACCCCGACATCCCCCTTCCTGCTCTACCACTGCTTCGAATTCACGCTTCACAGTTTGGGGTTCAAACAATGAGGAAAGAAGGGATTACCAGCGATAGGTGTTGACCCCTGCAACACGAGAATGTCATTTTCATCACTGTATTGTTGCTCAGACCATTTTATTAAGGTTAAGAGCCGGTTTATAGGATCAGAGGAGCTCCTGTGCCGTCCGAACACACTACTCATCAGTTTCGAAGCATGAAGAAGCGACATAATTAACAGTGGATCAGAAACATGGATGATGCTCCAGTTCATCACGTCTACAAGTTCATTTCCCGCGCATTCTTCATTACTATAATTCCAAGATGAAGAGTATCCAATGACTGTATGGATGGGCCTTAATAATGAAGGAGTTAATGAAAGCTACACAAATTTCCTCTAATTCTACAATTCTCTCCTGGAATGGATGAACCTGGAGGGAACAAGAATAAAATGAAAAGACAACGATGCACTGAAAAAGCTTAAAGACTGGAGTGGACTTAACTACACCTATCTACTCTCCTACTATCTATCCACCCGTCCACATACCTCCTCACCCATCTCCTACTCACCTCCTTACATACGGTACCAAGTAACCTATCGACTCTTTTACCCAATTATATATTCACCTGTTAGCCTCGCGCCCATCAAGCTATTCACCTTTACTTACCCATACACCTAAACACCCATCCACCTACCCAACATACCCATCAACTACTGTCTCCACTCACCTGTTACCCACCCACTCATAGAGCTATTCATCCTGTACTTACCCACCCACCTATCCACCTATCCATTTACCTAACTCATCCATCAAACTATGTACTCAGCTACCTACCTAAGTAACAAGGTTGACCATCTGCTCATCACACAGCCAACCGTATAAACAGCCTAATTAAACCTTTGCCTGTCTACTGATTAATACCTAACCACCCGTTCATGTACTCACCTCCCTTACCTAAACTACCCATCTTTAGCCATAACCATTCATCTAAAGCTAAATCACTTATCTATATATCAATTATCTGCCTACCCACACACCTACGTGCTCACTTCCCTACCCACCTACAATCTTAACTAACTACACATATTCAACAATAACCACACATCTTCATGACAAGCCACGCAATACTTTCCTGACATAACTTTTCATCTCCAAACCAAAATTAATTGTTCATGGTAAAAATTAATTGTTCATAGTAAAACGAGGATGTGATTCATAATGGCTTCGGTGTATCAGTAACAGGTAATCTCACACTGCCTCTTTTAAGGTGCGAGGACTTTAAATTAGGCTACCGAAGTCAATGTGATTTTATTCATCCTCCTACACCCCTTACCCCCCTACCCCCGCCACCTCTATTGTATTTCCCCTCCTCCCCCTCTCTCTCTGTCAATTCATTTCCTTCCACTCCTCCTTCCCATGTCCGTCAATTCGCCTATACTCACGCACCTTATCCCTACATCCCCCTCCTCCCTCTTCCCATCCATCCTCCCCCCTCTTATCTGTTCATCTCCCCTCCCATACCCCCATCCACCTCCACCCCGTGTTTCTATCCCCTCCTCTTGGACACCAAAAGATAATGTCCTGGATTAAGAGAGGGAGAGGGATAGTAGCGAAGAGGCTTGTGTGCGCGCTTGTGCAGGCTATGTACGTGTGTGTGTGTGTGTGTGTGTGTGTGTGTGTGTGTGTGTGTGTGTGTGTGTGTGTGTGTGTGTGTGTGTGTGTGTGTGTGTGACAAAAGTATAATACCGTAGCTATTAAATTTCTTTGCCAAATTCAGAGAATGTATTCTTTCCTTATCCTTGCATATTTGATATTTTTTCAGTTCCTTTTCATGCTGTCTCAAGTGTAAATTTCAGTTATACTATTACAGAAAATATAATGAAATCGAAAAATTGGTACCTCCTGTGTCTGTTTACGCTTAGTGGCTGTTTATCACTTTTGATGGTAATTAATCTGATGGCAAAGGCAAATCGATACTAACGACCTTATTTCCACTCGTTTTAGTATTCGTGAGGAAAGTACGTTTATGCCATTATCATCATCCTACTTGCTACTGATTCCTGTTCTGTTCATCATCATCATCATCATCACCACCATCACCATCAGCATCTCACTAATTCCTGTTCCGCCCGCTATCTTTCATCATCATCATCATCGCCATTATCATCTCATTACTTCCTGTTCCGTCAGCTACCTTTCATCATCATCATCACCATCATCATCATTATCATCACCTCATTATTTCCTCTTCTGCCAGCTATCTTTCATCATCATCATCATCATCATCATCTCATCAATTCCTGTTCTGCCCGCTATCTTTCATCATCATCATCATCATCATCTCATTAATTCCTGTTCTGCCAGCTATCTTTCATCATCACCACCACCACATCATTATCATCATCATCATCATCATCACCTCATTAATTCCTGTTCTGCCCACTACCTTGCATCATCTCCATCATCATCATCATCATCATCATCATCATCCTATTTCCCATTTATTCCTCTTCTATCCGGTATCATTGGTCGTCGCCATCATCCTATTTCCCAATTAGTCCTGTTCTCTCCGGTCTCTTAATGAACTTTGGCAGTATTCCCGTTGGCATCAGGGAACTTCTTCGAAACTTCCTGTCAGTATATTTCAAATCATATATATACTCTTTGTTAATGTTACTCTTCCGCTAAACTCCAACATATTGCACAGGTACCATACAAAGGACACCAGCGTGGTACATCCAGACATAAACACATCAGGAAGAGGTGCTGGGCAGCCTCCTAACCTGGCCAGAACTACGGACCCCACACTGCTGTACCCAGCATCACTGCACTGTTTGCACCTTAACTTGGCTAAAGATTTCCCTCATTTTGCAGCTTATTTCACGTAGTCCAGTGGAAGAAAAAGGCAATACTGTGACTACATCCTATCCATAGCACTTATGACTAGTACAGTATTCCAGTGTTAATCAATAGTTATAACTCGGCATTCAAGATGGAGAGATGGCAATTCTAGGTCAAGTCAGAGTAAATGCAAAGTAGGCGGGCTGGGGGCTGGGAAGGGGGGATGATCAAGTGGTTCAGACCGACTTACATACAAAAAACACTCCCGATTATATCATACCATCAGTCCTGAATGAGGTAGTCCATGTACTTAATATGAACGGTCGGTATTAGCAATGAAGTGGTGACATGTAAAGGTTGTGATGAATAGGAGTGCTGGGTCTCTGGGAATTAATCTAAGCCGGTATCAGGGACAAAAAAATTATAAACGCGTGAGTGAAGCGAATGGAGATTGACTAAGAGAGCTAATGTGAGTGAAGTGGAGGTGCGGGGTAAAGGAAGACTGTGAAGGTGGTGGAGGGACATGGTGGAGAGGTACATGAATGAGGGCGATCTGAGATGGAGGAAAGGCCGTCTGGTGGTGGAGAGGGCGAAGTGTGGCGGCAATTTGTTCATGGCCACCCCCTACCGGGATTAAGACGTCTGGCTATGCACGGACAGACAGATAGTGAGAGGGTAAGATTAACTCAAGTTCTGAAAGAGATTAACCCCAAATATACTGACTAATCCCAGCCAGTCAGTGAGGAATCCTGTGAGGTGGATTGCTGTGTAAAATTTCCCATTAAAAGTCTGATCCTAACCCAAGTCGACTTAAGGCAAGATTCTCACACACGCTCTAAAGGGGAATGAAGCCTGGAGATGTTCGTTATTAAAAAAAATAATAATAATAATTGCAGTCTACTATCTACAGTATGCACATCGTTCTCTGTCTCTCTCTCTCTATCTCTCTCTCTCTCCAGTTCACTGCAGATCCACCTCTTCCTTACAAAATGTTTCCACTTCCCAAGAACTCAATCTTCTGCTTCAATGGGTATGTCCTGAAGTGACCCGCATTTTCTTTCTTATCTGCGCTCATTTGCTGACTTCGTCCTGAGAGAGAGAGAGAGAGAGAGAGAGAGAGAGAGAGAGAGAGAGAGATTTTAGTCACTGAATACTCTACCTGTTGGAAAACCTTTGTCTTCACCTGTCTTCACAAAATCCCTCATTAATTACAGTCAGCACTCTCTCTGTTCCTTTCCCCTGTCTTCTCCCTTTTGAATTTTGTATATGGCCCAGCAATGGACCTAAACGTCTGCCCTTCTGTTCCACCCTAGGAAAATTTTTCATATTTACTTCGGACATGAGGAGTATCTGGACAATGAGAGGTTGATAATTAACACGAGGTAAAATTGAAACTATGAGACGAGAATGGAAGATAAGGATTGTGTGTGTGTGTGTGTGTGTGTGTGTGTGTGTGTGTGTGTGTGTGTGTGTGTGTGTGTGTGTGTGTGTGTGTGTGTGTGTGTGTGTGTGTGTGTGCGTGTGCGCGCGCGCGCAAAAATACAAAAACCCAAAATATCCAAAAACAGAGTCCATTTGCCTTGTTCTTAACGTTCGAAAACAACATTAGCGTTGCCTGTACTCCGCACAAGAAATGGGATATTGCCTCTACTTACTTTCAGGAAATGTTCCCTGAGAAAATAATACTCGTTACTTAGTGTTACGCCCTACTGTTACCATGGCAACGAATATCAAGTTATCAAGCTGTGAAGGCATACAAAAGAACTGGAAAACTTGGGGATGGTTCAAATGAACACCTGAAAAAGGAAAAACATTGATATTGGTCTGTTTTTCTCAATAATTCAAGTTACGTATTCATGTGCAATATGATCAAATACGTTAGTGGTCTGTATTACCAGAATATTATTAAAGTACCCGGCTTAACCCTTCACTTCAATTATGTTTTATTAAGCCTAATATTTGTTTTGCAACCTCATGACGATTTTTTAAAGATCAGGAGTGACTTTTCAGGCTGAAGAATGTTTGTATAGATTTTTTTTTTATCCATCATTATTACTGTGCTCTCGATAACTAAATATACTAGTCTTGAAGCTGCAAACATTAATATAAAGTCTCCGGCTGAAAACGATTACATGAAGGTCTGATAGAGTAATAACCTCATCTTGTAATAGCTATTAATACTAACTGTAACCTTCCGTTCATCTGAATGCCAACCCAGTAGATTGCAGGCTGAAGCTGTCCGCCTTCTGCAGTTCACCCTCCCCATTTCAGAGGACATGCAGGGGAGAGGGAAGGAACTGAGGGGTGTTTGCATAATCAGGCAGTGGAGTCGTACAACTATGTTAGTACCAGGGATGAAGGCGCCTCTCCAGCACCTCCTCTTGTAATAAAAGGATAATGCTGTGTGTTATTACTCCACTGGGCAGAGGTGAGTGGCGAACAACTGTACTGTAACCCAGCCAATGCTCAGCCACTGCAATAACCAGGCTGAGCATTATTACACTTGTGGAGCAGGGAGAGTACACTGGTGGGGAAGGTGAATGTTGCTGTGTGCTACGGTTGTCTTCACATCCATTCACGCTGTATATGTGAGTACACTGGCAGGGCTGGTTAATATTACTGTGTACGTCGGGTCTCTTATGCCATTCACGCTGTATATGTGCGGCGATGCTTGGACGTGAGTGGGATAAATAATTGTTGCTCTGTACTACGGTTCTCTTGTCATGCCGTTTACGCTGGGGTGTTATGTGGACACTGCGGCCGGAAAATAGCTACACTGTTGGAGCTGGTGAATGTTGCTCTGTGCTATGGCTCTCCCCTGATGCCGTTCACGAGTGTGAATATTGCGTGTAAGGTCTCTGTTATCGTTCTCTTCTCATGCCGTCCGCTATGCATATAGAGCGTTAACTGTACGGTAGGTTGGAATTTCATTCAGTTCAATGTAATCGCGTGGAATGAAGCGAACTAACTTTCACTTATAAATCGGACGTCATTTTATACGTACCGGTATTATTTTTATCTACTTCCGATATTATATGCATCAGAGTAGATTGTTAGAGCCTTTGGGTAGAGCCTACATTATTACTTTAAATATCAGTGAATCTTTAACGCTGGTCCGAGAGCAGCAAAAATGGAAGCAAAAGAAAAGCTTTTCTTGTGACGACGCAGACCAGAAACATATCCAAAGTGTGTCAAAAGATCTGTGAAAACTGAAAATATTTCCACGTATGCAAATCTTCTTCACCTTTCTTCTTCATCACCTTAATCATTATCTTAATCTCCTCAATGCATTGACGTATATAATCTCATGTTCGCTATATACACACCATAAGACAGAGTTCTCGAATAGGAGGGGTTGGATGACCTTTTCCATAATTCTCCTCAGCTAGGGGACTCTCTTTAGCCTATCTGAATGAAATCTTGGGGCAGCAGCAAAAATAAGCTACTAGCAGACGTCATCAGACTGAAGGGGTTAACCAATGACAGGTCCTAAGTCTGCCATGGGTCTGTGAATATTAATTATAGTCTAAAACATGCACATTTCTTCCACATTATACAATTCATCGTTTTCTCTACATTTCGCTAATGGTAAATCTTACACACGTGTCAATGGTGCGGCTGAGTTATATTATGCTGAGGTGAACGTCTCTTGCTGAATCAGAGGAGAGTTTTGACCCTCTGAGCTTCTTTCTTGTTAGGTCAGGTGATTCTCCTCCTCGTCATCTTGCCTCATATCCTGCAGGAAGTCTTGAGAGCAGATCGGTGGCAACATTGAAAGGAGACGCTGTTTATTGTGAAGCGAACGAGGCTTGATTAAAACGTGACGGAAGTGAGAGAGAGAGAGAGAGAGAGACAGAGAGAGAGACAGAAAGACAGACAGACAGACAGACAGACAGACAGAGACAGAGTGTGTGTGTGTGTGTGTGTGTGTGTGTGTGTGTGTGTGTGTGTGTGTGTGTGTGTGTGTGTGTGTGTGTGCAATGGGCACGTCGTCTCCAAGAGAGGAATCCACTCGACTCTTTACGATCGATGCTACTGGACCTGAGCGGTGTTTCTCAGTTAGTGTCAATGTATCTGGTTATTCTGAGTAACTACAAAGCCAGGGTCTGGCCCATTCATTTTACTTAACTGAGGGACGTACCGGTAACAGAATATAATATGGGTTAATGACGCTGAACCTACATTACGGTACTTCGTCAGAGTTCTCTTGTACCGGGTACTTTATCATACAATGTATTACGGCTGTTTATAGTTTTCGTTTTACTTTTGTCTTTTACTTTATATTACAATTTATTACGGCACTTAGTATTTTATTGCCTTTACCTTCCGTATGGTAATATAAAACTAGTGACCGACATGTAATAAACAACCATATATCAGATAATGGTGTATAGCTTGACTAACTCACTGATAACTAAGCCTGGGAGCAGTATCACGAAATCTACTTGTTTTGCGATAAGTTGGATTTCAGTTATTAAAACTCTCATGTACGTTCTTCACTGTGAATAACGGGATAATTTATACAAGTAACTTACAGGAGCACGTTAAGTTGTAATAAGCGAAATTCTGTATGCCGATAAAGAAGAGACACCGGTATGCAGAAACTTCTTATGGTAAGTAGATTAGAAGAAAGTCCCCTGTCATATATATACAACTTTTTTATGTTTAATTGCAGTTAGGTGAAAAAACCAAGGCAATTCAAGTATCCTTTTTGACCTACATGCTAGACATTTTCTCCAGACTCCCGTACAGCCAGTTTGCCATACGCGATATAAATCACCTTCCTGTGTTATCCATTATAACTGTATTACTGTGAGCGGTAGAGCCAGGCATTTCCCTCACCCCAGTATTTACGTATACCTGTATATTCTCTCAGTAAGTCAACTACAGTGTCAGTCGCAGCCTCAGAGGTGCACTGGTCAGCTTATCTCACATCCATTACATCATAATTTCATTTCATAAATCTCTTATTCTCCGTCGTCTGCCAGTTTTTTGTGTCCATCTATGGATTTCTGTCTGTCTGTCACACACACACACACACACACACACACACACACACACACACACACACACACACACACACACACACACACACACACACACACACACACACACAAACACACACACACACACACACACACACACACACACACACACACACACTTTCCTTAATCTAATTGCCTTCCTTTCTTTCCGACAATGATGAAAAAAAAAAAAATCAGTTTCCTCTGGTCTAGTTACTTTTCCCAGTTCATGACTCTCTCTCTCTCTCTCTCTCTCACAGTAAGTAAGTATGAATTTATTGACCACAATATCCAGTTACACATACAGGATTTCAAGCAACAATAAACCTTAGCATGATAAACAGTACCTCAGATATTAGCAAACAATTATGGTCCACAAAACATGCGAAGTATTAAAGGGTTGATCAGTGCATCTATATAGCCTTAATGAAAGATGGAAATCATTACACTTCTGATTTGTAACTTAACTACAATTTGACCAATCACCTTTTTTACGAAAAAAAAAAAAAAATCCCAATGATATATCATGGTTAGAATAAAAGCATACAAAATAATTAAATACACTTTAAATAACATAGGTTATGATAAACATTATAGTACACACTAGCCAAAACAGGAAAGGACCTTATACACTATTTCCTCAATAGGAAACTGAGCATCGTCACCAATGATTTGACTCCAGGAAGTAAAGTTATATCTTGTACGTATGTGCTGAGTCAGTGGACACACCTCCAGTACATGCAACTCTGTTTGCACAGCACCACATGGACAGAACCGCTCTGCTACCTGGAGACGTCCCCGTCCACGCCGATTCCAACGGCCCGTCTCAATAGCCAGATTGTGACTGATTACCCGCAGCCGACTAAATGCCATTCTGTGTACCTCACTAGTTTTACCACGACAATTATAAATCTCGTGAACTGTTAAGGTAGGGTTCAACACATTATAAATTAGCCTTCTAGAAGATGTAGAGTTAGAAATTGATTGCTTTAAAGATTCAATGCCGACTTTAACATCATCAACAGAATTATTAATTAAACTCTTAATGTGTTTACTTGTTGGTGTGTTAGCCGCCATGGTCAGCCTGACGGCGTGCACCCACGGGTCATCGGGCATACCGCGCCTCTCCCCCCACAGTCGCTGGAAAAGCTTCCTCTGCCTTGCTAGTACTAAAGATTTCAGTGGCGGGCACCCGAGTTCCACGTAACAAACGTCCGTGCACGCCGTCATACGAGCTCCCAGCAGCTGTTTAATACCCCAGTTACCGTATACAATTTTTCCATTGGCTTCAAATTCCCATTGAACCAGGACTCACAGCCATATAAGATGTATGACATTAAGGCTGCTTCAAACATTTTCTTTTTAACATAAAATGGTATGTCTATATTCTTTTCCAATAATGACACAAATTTCAGAATGTGGCACATTTTTGCTCGTGCGTGGGCGGTAATGGCGGACGACAGGGTCCCGTCGCTTGTGAACAGGCTGCCCAGATACACATACCTGTCACACCACTGCACGACCATATCACAAACGCAGAATGGCGCACGAACACCCACTGACGCATGGATTGCAAAGAACTTGGTCTTAATATTATTCACAACCATGCCATTATTTACACAGAACTGATTCAGAAATGTAAGTTTATGTTCCGTCCCGCGTCGCGTTGTCGAGAGAAGAACAGTATCGTTCATAAGGACAAGGAGATGAAGCCACTGTAAAAAACCATCTGGCCCACAATTGGACTTTATCAACTTAATCATGCTGTTTACAAAAATGATAAATAATAAACAAGATGTTGGAGACCCCTGTCTGACGCCGATCCTGGATATTACAATGGCTGTCCCAGTAATGCTCAAAGTAACCCCGTATATCGCCACCAGCGCCGCTAACATTCGCGACCCGCACCCCAACTCACGTAACATGCGAAACAATTTGGCGCGAGGGACCCGGTCGTATGCCATTGAAAAATCAACAAAGCAAACAAATAACTTATGCTTTCTCCTGTGGGCCAAATCAATTAACAGTCTAAGTGCCACAACATGTTCAATGCAGCCCCGGCCCTCCTGACTCCCTGCCTGCTCCCGATACAGAACAAACCACATAATTAACCGAGTTGATAGCACCATGTCATACAGCTTTGCCAAACAATTTATGATATTTATACACACACACACACACACATACACACACGCAAGCGTGTACCAGCACCAGGCATGAAGACCCGTTATAATGCCGAGCTTCAGATAAACACATTCTTTCATGTCAAGATGCATCTCCGCGTGAATCAGTATTTTTAATGTCACGTGAATCACAGTTGTTAAATACACTGTATACTGTGTTGATGTGTAGCTCAGGATTACTCTATCATTACTGTTTTCAATGTACTGTGCATTATATATTATGTTAGGTGAGCCGCTTATCATTCACTTAACACGTATTGTAGTGGGATTTTCAGGTGGTTCTACACTGAGACAAGCCAAATGGATTCATGCAGCAGAGGAACCCATTTAAGCCACTGTACTGGAAACAAAGGCCCTCGGTGCAAGAAGGGAAGAACGTGCTAAATCAAAAAATGTCAAGAAACTGTTACAAAGTTAAAAAAATATCGACTGTAACTTTTTTATTTCAAGAGCTGGATAGCTATTTTTTTTTTTTTTTTTATGTACTGCAGATGTTCCTGGTGTCAATGTTTCATTAAGCATATGCACGAAATTTTAAATATTAAATATATTTTAATTACGGTATATGTAAATATCATTTTTCGTGCAGAGGTTTTAACATGGAATTTTGTATCTGTTATTTTTATAGAAAGAGACGATTTGGGTGTCAAATTTTAGACCAAACAATGTAGCTTTCTGATAAAGAATCAGAAGATAAGGAATTAATGGTCTTTAGGCATGGTCGATGAAGTGTTAAAACCTTGATGCAGTTTCCTGGCGGTATAGGCTAGGATGGTAACTCACCAGAAAGGGCAGCTCCTGGGTTCTATTTCCTCTTTTGTCAGGGATGACTGCTCCACAAGGACTAAGTTTTTTTTATACATAACCCACCCTTTTTTTTTTTTTTTTTAAATCCAAAACCCACCGAATTTTTTCTTTTCTGTAAGGCCATGCATACTGATGAATCCTTTTCTACATACACTGTGTACTTTCTCATCTTCCTGTACAGTGTAAACATAGTTCCACTTATTTTGACTCACCTCGGCCTTTGTACGTTTTCGCTTGCATGGCACGTGTTTAATACACTTAGCAATGTAGGCATTCTGTACTGTATAATCCCCAATATCCCAATATTTCTTTAAAATATTGTTCACAAAGTCCATACCATAACGTTCAAAACAGCCGTCTGGACAAGGAGGGCCAACAACTCTCTTACGAACTACTTTATTCACTTTTGGACTGACATATTCAACGCCTCTGTTTCTCTTTGCTTTGACAATATTTCTAATCCAATAAGAAGGCTCAGAAGCCCTTTTCCCCATACCAACACTTTCTTCACCACCAGAGGCACCACCATCATTACCAGCAACATTGTCACCACTGTCATTATCAGCACTATTACCAGTTGCATTATTACCAAGGGCATCATAATCCTTATCATGACTGACATCACCATCACTACCACTAACACCACCGTCTCGAACGGCAAACCCTACACATCCCTTCTTACCCTTGCCCTTATTTTACCCCCCTTTTACGACCACGAGTTTAAGCCGAACACGAATCACTGCTTTTTCCATCTTCTAAATCTTTATCTGGATCATACTCGTCATCAAAATCACTGAAATAACCATCTACCCAACGTGAAACACTTATCCCGTCACTTTCTCTGTTGTAAAAAGAGGTTCCGTTACCTTTCACTACTGTAACACTCACTCCTGACGAACCAGGCACTGTCTCACTGTCACTGTCGGTAGAATTATCATTGGTGGACACATTTGCGTAATTCCTGAGGGTACAACACTTAATTTGTTGGCAAAATAATGAATATTCGGCAGCGAGCAACGTCCAAGGTAAACACGTGTAGCAGAGCTGCAGACTAAACACTGAGCTACGAAGGTCCCGGGAAGTGAGACGGAGTTTACACACCACTTATTTTACATTTTATTCTTTTATCATACTACCACTGACGTTTATTTTAATACTAATCAATTAATTATAATTTTCTTAATTGTATTTTATAGCACTTTCAATAAATTACCTCTTATTTGATATTCGAGAATACGGGGAATCAAGTCACGGTACCCTCCATCGCTCTCAAGCTCTCGCATGCCTGGCTGTTGTCCCCCTTTCACACAAACGAGGCCCCTTTAAATCAGGTGTGACGCAGTAAGGCCGAAAACCACGTGGTCTTCCTACGGCCAATAGACCATAGTGGAAATGATTTTAGGGACAAATATCCATATACATAAGAAAATTTGGGATCTTGGGAGGCCGTTGGTGCCAAAAGACTGATTTTGGCAAGATGGTCTGTTCTTCCCTTGTCGCACCGAGGGCGTATTAACAAATTGAATGCCTTGTGGTCCAGCTGACTAAGGCGCTCCAACAGGTTATGGCCCATCAGAGTCTACATTGAGGAGGTAATCGGTGCTTACAGCTGAGATAATACCGCTCATGGACCCAATACGGGTCACCCTCACCTTAAATATCAGAACTAAGCAGCATGACTCCCACTGAACCAATAAAAGATTTAAACAACAGGCCGTTATCCCTGAGGTCATTGAGCGTGGCCTCAGGGATAAGGGACTGAAATGAGAGGCTGCCAGAGATCGAGCAGCACGGAAAGCCGCCATTAGGTGACCAAGGCCGACGCATGCAAGCATGTTGGAGCCTTTAAAAATGAAAACGAAAACACAGATGGTGCATATTAGAGTGAAGATATATACTTGTATGTTTGTGAGTGGACGTGCTTGGAGGGATGAGTAAGAGTTGTGTTGAGTGTGTGTGTGTGTGTGTGTGTGTGTGTGTGTGTGTGTGTGTGTGTGTGTGTGTGGATGGTTCTGTGTGGATCTATGGATGCCTGTAGGGGGGGGGGTGCCTGTGTAAGAGAGGATGCCGGTTCACGGATGAGTGTATGTGCGTATACTTGGAGTGTGTATGCAGTATGTGTGATGCTCGTGTGTGTATGCAGCTTACCTGTGTGAATGCTTTGTGTTTGCATACTGCTGTGTGTGTGTGTGTGTGTGTGTGTGTGTGTGTGTGTGTGTGTGTGTGTGTGTGTGTGTGTGTGTTACTTGCAAGTGTGGGTGGTTTGTGTGTGGATGCTTGCATGTGTACACGCTTGTGTGTGTGGATGCTTGTATGTATGTGGAACTTGTATGTGTGTGGATGTTTGATTATGTGGATACTTGTGTTTATGTGGATGTCTGGATGCGTGTGGATACTTGTGGATGCTTGCATGCGTGTGGATCCTTGTATGTGTTCTGTAAGTGTGTGCATGCTTGTGTGTAGATGCTTGTATGTGTTCTGTAGGTGTGTGTGTGTGTGTGTGTGTGTGTGTGTGTGTGTGTGTGTGTGTGTGTGTGTGTGTGTGTGTGTGTGTGTGTGTGTGTGTGTGTGTGTGTGTGTGCGTGCGCGCGTGTGTGTGCGTGCGCGCGTGTGTGCGCGCGCGTGGATACTTCTGTATTTATGGATGATTTTGTGGGGATGTTTTTATGTAGATGCCTAAATGTGTGCGGATTCTTGTATGTGAGTAGATTCTTGTGTGTAGCTTTATATGTAGGCTTGTGTACATATAGATGTTGGTGTTTGTGTGTGTGGGGGGGGTTAATTCAAAGTTAAATGTTAAGAGTGACGGCTTGGATAAATGATGAGTGTTATACTGTGTTAATATTTGTTGTTTGCAATTTTACAAAATATACAGTATACACATTGGTCTATGCATTGTTGTATATTGTAATGGCCTAAAAGGCTGGCGAGCATATTCGAGTGGATGAGTTACCGTGAATCAGTATTTGATTTGGAGTTCGCAACAATTATTGACGTTGCAAATGCCATGCAATCTGCCATGTACTGTTGCATGTGGAAAGATCGCAGAGTTTCATTATTTTCCACCCGTGTACGTTGGACCAACTGCACACACATGACTGGCTGCCTTTGAACTATTACCCGTGCTGTGCATCTTAACTACCGCCTTTGAACTATTACCCGTGCTGTGCATCTTAACTACCGCCTTTGAACTATTACCCGTGCTGTGCATCTTAACTACCGCCTTTGAACTATTACCCGTGCTGTGCATCTTAACTACCTCCTTTGAACTATTACCCGTGCTGTGCATCTTAACTACCGCCTTTGAACTATTACCCGTGCTGTGCATCTTAACTACCGCCTTTGAACTATTACCCGTGCTGTGCATCTTAACTACCGCCTTTGAACTATTACCCGTGCTGTGCATCTTAACTACCGCCTTTGAACTATTACCCGTGCTGTGCATCTTAACTACCGCCTTTGAACTATTACCCGTGCTGTGCATCTTAACTACCGCCTTTGAACTATTACCCGTGCTGTGCATCTTAACTACCGCCTTTGAACTATTACCCGTGCTGTGCATCTTAACTACCGCCTTTGAACTATTACCCGTGCTGTGCATCTTAACTACCGCCTTTGAACTATTACCCGTGCTGTGCATCTTAACCATCTCGTGGTCGGCACAACTCTTGTATTCCATTCCAGCTAAAACCAAACAAGATTATTCAGCTGAGAGACATGGGAGACTGACAGCGTTCATTTGTCACCATCAACCATCTCATGGTGCAGACAACTCTATTCTGTTCATCTAAGTTCAGGTCTTATTCAACTGGCATTGAGCCAAACGAATCTCAGTGTTAAAATCTTGATGGTAAAGTAGGACACATACAGAACCAGCTGATATTTACCTGCGTTACTATGGCCTTCCATGCACATAAGAAAAGTGTGACTGGAAAACAAAAGCACGACGACCGTGAACAAGGCAGGCGGGTAAAGTGGATGGAGGATGAGGGACGATTGTCTGGGTTGGCGGGTAAAGTGGATGGAGGATGAGGGACGATTGTCTGGGTTGGCGGGTAAAGTGGATGGAGGATGAGGGACGATTGTCTGGGTTGGCGGGTAAAGTGGATGCAGGATGAGGGACGATTGTCTGGGTTGGCGGGTAAAGTGGATGGAGGATGAGGGACGATTGTCTGGGTTGGCAGGGGTGAGTGATGAAATAAAAAATAAATATAAAATGGAAGAGACGTTTTTGTCACAGCTGCCGTAAATTGGCTCTTGGATTAAGTGCCTGGAAATAACTGAATATATGACTTCTTTTTTTTTTCCAGTGGGAGTCCCAGAGAAAATGTCGTGCACCTCCCCATCGGGCTGGAACAAGCAAAGCGCATCACGGCGCCAAAGCAATTTCCAGTGAAGGGAATGTCAATGGAGCAGCGGTGGGAATGACTGGCCAAAGTGCTCTGTCCACTCCCGATACCAGCGGGATTTTACACACACACGTATTTTATACCTATATAGTGCCTGACGCAGCGGCACATGAGCGATGGCCACGACAAAAATGATCTGCTGGCAGTTCCATCACTACTCACAAACAATTACCTGCATTTTATTAACTTCTCCTCGTCATTTCCCTCTTTTCGTTCTTGGTATTTATCTCGTTCTATGTGTCTCACCAAAACTGCCCAACTTCCTTTGTGTACCTTCAGTTGTTTTAATCCTTTCTTTGCCCGTGCCTCAATAATTGCTACACTGTTTCCTTGTTGGCACTGATACCTGGTCCTCGCTATATCACAAGGACATATACTCTGGCTATTAACCACATGTGTGCAGTATTAGATTGTGGGTAAGGGTGGAAGGTACAATAGTTAAACCAGGCTCTGTAATACACGTTAATATATCATCGTAATGTTTGGTTTAAATCGCTGGGTTGTAACAGTGGATTGTGGGTAAAAGTGAAAGTTGTTCTATAATATACATTAATATATCATCGTAATGTCTGGTTATAAATGGCTAGGTTGCAATGGTATTTTGTTGTTAAGGGCGGAAGTTGTTCTATAATATACATTCATATATCATCGTAGTGTCTGGTTATCAATCACTCAGTTGTAATAGTGGGTATGGATGGCACGCTTAATGAATAACCCTGTTCGTTATTGCACACACAAATCATTACAGTGTCTGGCTATAAACCGCTGGGCTGCAATACAAAATGTGGCCTAAGGATGGAAGCAATCATTTCTGTACATGATTCTGTAATGCACAAACTTATATAATCTCTCTGGCTATAAACGGCGTGAGTGTAATACCGGTTGGTGGGTTAGAATGGAAGCTATGATGTGATAACCAATTTATTTCGATTCCCGAGTTATTATTCCTGCTTTCACTACAAGAGGTTGTTTAGCCAACGACACACTTTTCAGGATGTATGGGACGGACATTAGACTCACCCCTTTACTATAAAAGACCTCCCTTAAACTTTGAGAGAGAGAGAGAGAGAGAGAGAGAGAGAGAGAGAGAGAGAGAGAGAGAGAAGTAGTCGTTAAAAAAAAAAAAAAAAAAGGTAACCAGATTGAAAGGTAAGTTGCTTTATAACACACACATGTCAACCAACTGCTTTGTTATGTACCTCGAAAATGTATTAACAGAGCGTGGGAGAGGTGTAATGACAGGGTGTATGTCGGAATTGGTAATGAGTCAGGTAAAATGGTCTAGGTGTATGCAGGTGCCGCTGGGTGTATTTGGGAGATGGAAGAAGTAAAATAATTTGGGTGTATGTGAGATTTGGTGGGTGTATTTGTGTGTTGGAATACGGAAAATGATTTGTGTGTGTGTGTGTGTGTGTGTGTGTGTGTGTGTGTGTGTGTGTGTGTGTGTGTGTGTGTGTGTGGGATCTGGTGGGTGTAATTGGTTGTTGGTGGATGGAGTATAATGATCTGGGTGTGTGTGGGAGCTAGTGCATAAGATATAACGATCTGGGTGTATGTGGGAGTTAATGGGTGAAGTATAATGGTTCCGGTGAGTGAGGGAGATGGTGGGAGAGGCTGAATGGTGGTGATATATGTGAGAACAGGAGGATGAGGTATATTGGTGTGGGTATATGTGGGAGGCAGTGGGTGACGTATAATGACTGGGTTTATGTGGGAGTTTGTGGGTGAGAATAATGGTCTTAGTGGATGTGGGAGTTGGTGGGCGAGTATAATGGTCCTTGTGTACGTGTACGTGGGAGTTCAAGGGAGTTCAGATTGTGTGAGAGGCGGGCAGTGAAGGCCGTAAATACCTGTTGGGCGCCTGGCTAATGACTTCATACCTCCCACACTATCAGTAGCCCCTCTTACAATAGCTGTATGTGTGTGTGTGTGTGTGTGTGTGTGTGTGTGTGTGTGTGTGTTTATTTATTAGAGAGTGGGAGTTGTGTAGTCAAGTATGTGTGGCGCAACATATTATGTGTGTGTGTGTGTGTGTGTGTGTGTGTGTGTGTGTGTGTGTGTGTGTGTGTGTGTGTGTGACAGTTTATTTATTAGAGAGTGGGAGTTGTGTTGTCAAGTGTGTGTGGCGCAACATATTATGTTGTGTGTGTGTGTGTGTGTGTGTGTGTGTGTGTGTGTGTGTGTGTGTGTGTGTGTGTGTGTGACAGTTTATTTATTAGAGAGTGGGAGTTGTGTAGTCAAGGGTGTGTGGCTCAACATATTATGGTGTGTGTGTGTGTGTGTGTGTGTGTGTGTGTGTGTGTGTGTGGAGAGAGAGAGAGAGAGAGAGAGAGAGAGAGAGTGTGTGTGTGTGTGTGTGTGTAAGTTTTTATTGATCGCTGAAGGTGTGGAGTGTAGTGCAGTAGCGGTGTACAGTGTCCTAAAAAGAGCTGACTGAACCACTGAAATTGGAAAGTGTGTACCGTAACGTGTGCAGTGTACGGCTGGGTCAGTGTGCAGTGTGTATTATGAAGAATGAGTGTAATGGTGGGGTGTGTGTAGACGTGTGTACTGGGAGGTGTGGAGGGAGCTGTAGCAGGTGGGAAATCTGTAGTGGGATATGGGACGTAGAGGGTGTGTGATGAAAGAGGTGTAGTGTGGGAAGTGTGTCATATGGGAAGCGTGGAGTGTGAGGTGGAAGGTGTTGTGTGTTAAGTGTAGAATGGGAAGTAGAAGGTGTGATGTGTGAGGAGGAAAGTAGAGTGTGAGTGAACGGAGGTGCAGAGTTTTAGGTCGATGGTGATGGTCTTTGTGTTGAGCAGCCTTGGTCTGTCTGGCCAAGCAGGCCAACAAACGCCCCCTGAAGGCCACCCAGTGCAGTCAACCGATGCTCCCCCGCGGTAGACAGCGTTTTGCCACAACAGGGGGCAGGAAAGAGCAAGAAGGGTTGACTCGGATGGACGCCGCATTTCCGCCTATCCATACAGTTAACAGGGGCACCAGAGTAGGTTTCATATTGTCCCCTTAACCTCTTATCTGGTTATACGGTTACCACCCAGCGTTGTAAATAGCTTCCTGGGCTACAGGAAACCATTAGATTTGTCCGCAAAGGTGTAGTGCCACCTGAAGTGGAAAGAAGAGTAATAAAAAGTGACAAGAAGGGTGGGCGAAATAGGAAAGAGGGGGGGGAGCACACACTTTAAAGGAATGATAAAGGTGAGAGGAAGAAGTAGGTAGCACTACATCAAGTGAGTGGATGATGGTCTATACCACCTACTGCCGAGTCGATTGTGTAATGTGCGATGGGCAATGGCAGGTGTGTGGGGTGTGGACCTGGAGACCCGAACTGCAGGAAGTGTGGAATGGGAGGTGTGAGGATGTGGAACGTACAGTGTGAGGTGAAATGTGTGGTATGCGATGCGTGGAGTGCGTAGTAGTGAAGTGTGGAAATGGAATGTGCAGTGCTGGAAGTATGGAACAAGCAGCTGGAGGTGAAAGGTGTAGTGGTGGAAGTGGAAAACGGTATATGTGTAATGTGGAGTGGGAGATGTGAAAGATGAGATGAGAAAGTGAAGTGCGGGAAGTGTGGAAAGGGCAGTGAGGGACGTGAAGTGGAAGGCGGAAGGTAAACTTGTTGGCAAATGTGGAAGGAAACATGTAGAGGGTGAGGTGCAAGGTATAATGTGGAATGGGTTTAGGGAGTGTGGAATCGGTGGAATGTGAGGTGTGGAATGTGGCATTGAGCTGGTGGTCGCTGTGTGGTGGTGCTTTGATCCAGAAATTACCTGCCACCAACACACCTGCCTCCTCCTGCCTCACCACACCGCCCTCAATAACATCATCGATTAAGCTAATCCCAACACCTGTTAGTGCAATAAGTGTGCATAATTGCCTCCCTGATGCAGTGTGAGAAGGATCTATATTTCTAAGGATTTAACGGCGTCACATCCTGGAGAGACGATTGAGGATTTGGTAATGAGGGAAAATATATATGAGGGTCATGTCACTTCGTCTGGGAATCATGGCTGCATAGACGATAAATACTTCAGGCCTTCACTGGACACCCCCACCCCCGACACTCGTACACACAAGCACATACTCAAGTAGCCCCCCACCTTCACACACACACACACACACACACACACAATACAGTGCTTCTGATAACACCTGGGATATGAAGTCAAACTATAAATGACACTGTTTTACAATGAAGCCGTGTGTGTGTGTGTGTGTGTGTGTGTGTGTGTGTGTGTGTGTGTGTGTGTGTGTGTGTGTGTGTGTGTGTGTGTGTGTGTGTGTGTGTGTGTGTGTGTGTGTGTGTGTGTGTGTGTGTGTGTGTGTGTGTGTGTGTGTGTGTGTGTGTGTGTGTGTGTGTGACCTCTTTACTTTCTCACTTCTCCGGTAACTCTCTCTACTTTTTTACTTTTCTACCTGTTTGTTCGTCTTTAGTTTTGCATTTTTTTTTTTTTTAACTTCCACACGCTAACTTCTGAATCGCCTTACCTTCCATATATGTTGCCCCTCTTATGTTATTTTTGTCCATTGTGTTCACCGGCAATTTTCTGGTCTCTCAAGTCACTTGTTTTCCTTTTTCTCTTCTCTCCCTCGTCACTTGTGTTATACTTTTCATCATCTCTGTTTTCGCTTCTCTCAGTCTAACAATTTCTATCGTACAATTTATTTCTCTCTTTTTCTGTTCTCTCCTTAATTCATCGTTTTCTGATCTTTACAACTTTACTTTTGTCTTCGGCCTCTTTTTTTTTTCGTGTTTTCATCTTTCTTACTTTTTTTATTTAATTTTTTTTCCTATCATCTCCACCTTGCTCTTCTACCCTGGCCTTCCACTCTCCCTATTCAAAACTGCCAATCCAATACCATGTCTTCTCCACTACCCGGCCCCTCCATGTCCCTGCACCTCCTCCCTCACATTCCACCGTGCACCTACTGTCTCCCATTCCACCCCCCCACTCCACTCCGGTACTTTCCCCAACCCTTCCGCTCCATTCCGTTTCCCACCCACTCTGCCCTCCCACACCCTGACCCTCCACCTACCTATCCACTTTAACTTTCCAATACCCTACACCTTTAGCAAGCCTGCAAAGGAGACAGCAAATTATTACAGTGGCGAGAAGTGAGTGAGATTCGCTGTTATTAGTATGTCAGAATATTAGGTTATATTTTTCACAGGACTTCCAAAACTACTGCTACTAATGTTCTTCAAGCAGCATGTTATTATCACGTGTGAAAGCCAACTCCGGATCCCACACCATTAGGAAGCCAATCCCGCCTCTCTGAACCCAAGGTAAAATAGCCCATGTAAAAGCAGTGTGGCGATTCCTGTGTCGGTATGGCAACGCTGTGTACTCCCATAACCTTACAAGTCCTTTTTGTATGTTTGGATATAGAGCAGGCAAAGAAACTCGCCTATTAGTCCGTACACTGTCTACCATACACTTGGGCATGTCCTTCACTTTCCTGTAACGCATCATACAAATAAATAAACAAATATATCAACTATGGGCAGAAAACTATACCAAGCCTCTCAGCTCAGCAACAGAAGCGAACAGAGGAAAATGAGAAATAAGAAGGGGAAATATTAGGTAACTCTTGGAACTCCATCTGTACAATGGTTTATATCCTGATACTCGTAATACCTGTGTCTGTTGTCAGTGGTAAAGGTTTTTAGGTTTACCTGTATTACCTTCAAGTTGTCATGCAAACATAATGGAATTTTGGACCAACCAAACGTACTTGGACTTGTTTCTTGCTGTCTTTTCAGTTTCTCATAACCATATTTTTGTAAATTAGGCATCGAATATCAACTGACTCTCTCTCTCTCTCTCTCTCTCTCAGGCAATAGTTCCCAATCCAGGAAGATAAGAATTAACGATTTTTAGATTCTGGCGCGATCAGCATCTCGTCACGTATGTAAACGAGGTGAGGCCATTTTGTGACTCACCACACCTTTACACATCACATACCTACCATTACATCTCAAGTTTATCAGCCAAATTTTCTTAATCATATCACTACGAAAACGTCTATTACATTGCAGAAGTTTGTGAGGCCATTCTGTGACACAACACACACTTCAGGAGAGACGTCTGGTAGTGGATGGGTAGGAAGAATATAATTAACCGTTTATTTCAATCCTGTTCATCTTCTTGGATCCTTCCTTTGCGTCTTCATCGTCCTGTGAGCAGAACTTTTGTCTTCCTTTTACTTTCCCTTCGCTTCCTTTCTCCACTCATTCATCATTTCTCTATATCTTCTTCAGTCCTTCTTATCTTTGTTTCTCTGTTTTTCTTCCTTCCTTTACCGCTTTCTATCTTAAAGTATTCCATTCCTTTATTTTTTATCTACAGTTCAATGACTTCAACTTCCGTTGCACATTTCCATCTCTACTTATTACAGATTTTCCTTTTAAAGCAACCCTGATAATTCATTCAAAATAATTTCTTTCCAGCATTCTTCGTTGTTTACTTCATCCGCGAGTACTTACACCTGACTTCATACATGTCACAGCTTTCATTCATTCCCTTCAGTCCCTCTCATCGTCATCTCCCACAACACCCTTATATCATATCTTCCTTCCCTGAATATCTTCACTATATTTTTATTCACACCTCTACTTTCAGGCTTTAGCTACTGCACATAGGACACACTAGCATTTTCTACCTATCTCTGCCTATCTTTCATTCTCTGTCAATCAAAGGCTAGACGCATTAATCCCAGAAGAGGTGGACACAAACAAATCGCCTCCATGACACCCTGTCCTTTACCTTCAGACTGCCCTCTCTCCAACTCTCATCCTTTCGCTCATATACCTCTTTACCCCATCCCTCCATCACATCCTTCGACCTCCCCATTCACCCCTCCATCTCACTCATATACCTCCCTAGTCAATTTCTCACTTTCCATTCTCTCAGTAAGATCAAATCATCTCAATGTGTACTTTTAATACTCTCCAGTGGAATATGAGAAACTACTTTATTTTGAGACAAAGATGCTGACATTTGGCCTAAAATCGCCATAAACCTGCAACTGACACATTCGTTGGTGTGGCTGTGTGAAAGAAAACTAAAAAGAAAAATGTGGGAAGTTGAAGCCAGGCAGTTTCTTCAAAAAGCCGTGAAATAAGCCACAAGTTGTGCAAGAGTTTCCTGCCTTTGATCTGTGGCTTTAATTCTTTGATGACGAGAGTATTTTTCACTGATGGCCGCCACAGCCAGGCAGGTTTGGAAGCTTACATTCAGTCCCATAACCCAGTATATCATTAAAGGATTTGGGTGAAAGTACATTAGGACCAAACGTAATTAATTTTTCCTAAAGAATTAATTGAACATTACAAGGATATTCTTATGTAAGGAAAGCACCAGATACAAAGGTTAAGTAGACTGTGCAACAAACAAGCATTATCATACCAAGATTCATGACAATCATCCACAGTACCAATGAAGAAAGCACTCTCTCTCTCTCTCTCTCTCATTATATACCAATAGTTATGTAGTCATCACAGTACGAATTAAGAAAGCACTCTCTCTCTCTCTCTCTCCACACACACACACACACACACACACACACACACACACACACACACACACACACACACACACACACACACACACACACGAGTCTGCCTGCTATTCTTGTCCATATTTCTATCTACTTTAGGGGAGCAGTGGCCGAATCGGTAGAGAAATGGCCTGCAGTCCCTAATGAACCCAGGTTTGAATCCCGGCTGGGGCAGGGAACAGTTTCAGGATTTGAATTTCATTAAAGCACACTTTACTGATCAGAAAAACACAAGACCCAGCGACATGTCAAAAATATCCCCACTAATGCCAACACACCAGTCCTGTATGAGACAGCCCTGGCATGTATTCAATATGGACGGTGGAATTATAACGTCCAGTGACATATGGAGGTGTATGGTATGTAGAGAGGACTACTGGGCCTTAGGCAACGACCTGTGAGGCCTATGCCCAGAGTCGGTTCTGATAAAAAAAACATCTTATTCCTTGGGGATCCTTCAGTGTGGATGTTGCGAGAATGTTTCAACATCTGTTTATAAAATGAATGTCAGCGTAAAATCTACTCTTAGCAACAAGAGGTCATCCAGGGAGGTGACCAAGTTTATCTTGCACTCATCACCACTTCTCCAGCATCTCATCATCAACACTCATCACCACTTCTCCAGCATCTCATCATGTACTCATCACCACTTCTCCAGCATCTCATCATCAACACTCATCATCACTTCTCCAGCATCTCATCATCACCACTCATCACCAATTCTCCAGCATCTCATCATCAACACTCATCACCAATTCTCCAGCATCTCATCCTCCCAACACTCATCACCACTTCTCCAGCATCTCATCATCAACACTGTCCACCACTTCTCCTGCATCTCATCATCAACACTCATCACCACTTCTCCAGCATCTCATCATCAACACTCATCACCACTTCTCCAGCATCTCATAATCAACACTCATCACAACTTCACCAGCATCTCCATCATCAAAAGTCATCTCCACTTATCCAGCATCTCATCATCAACACTCATCAACACTTCTCCAGCATCTCATCATCAACACTCATCACCACTTCTCCAGCATCTCATCATCAACACTCATCACCACTTCTCCAGCATCTCATCATCAAAACTCATCACCACTTCTCCAGCATCTCATCATCAACACTCATCACCAAACTTCTCCAGCATCTCATCATCAATTCTGATCTCCACTTCTCCAGCATCTCATCATCAACACTCATCACCACTTCTCCAGCATCTCGCTCATCAACACTCATCACCAACTTCTCCAGCATCTCATCCTCTCTCACATTATCAAGCAAATTACCTTTTATCTCTCCTCAGCCATTTCTTTTTATTCTTCCATTGATTTCAGCTCTGCACATCTGTGCGGTGCTTCTTCCACAAGTGGAAGTCGATAAAGAATACGTAGGAAAAAGAGACAAGTGTGTAGAGAGGATAGGAAATTACCTAAGAGACAATAAAAGCTTCGAGGAAAATATATGTAGCGAAGAAGAGAATAATCTGGGAAAAGGAAACAAAATGGAAGACCAGAGGAACATATACATGAAAAAGAAAATGTTGTGGTAAAAAGAAAATTGTGTGGGAAAACAGATTATTCGTGAATGAGAATTAATCTTAAACGAAAAAAAAGTTACGTAA